>NC_090742.1:2349253-2364253 GCF_036898095.1 Palaemon carinicauda
ATCTGTAGGGATCCATTCTCTTATTCTTAATATCCGTCTATTATTTCTCATTCTCATAATACTCTATCATGATTGTTTATTCTTCTATCATATTTTATTTATTTCCTTGTTTCCTTTCCGCACTGGGCTATTTTTCCCTGTTGGAGCCTTCGGGTTTATAGCATCTTGCTTTTTCAACTAGGGTTGTAGCCTAGCGTGTTATAATAATAATAATAATAATAATAATAATAATAATAATAATAATAATAATAATAATAATAATCCCTGCCCAGGTACGTTTATTTTTCTTACGTTTTTAAAATTTCGTCTACTTTAGATCTCTCTCGTATCCCTGTTGCTCTTTTTCTGTCTCTTAGTGTTAGTCCCATCATTATTCCTTCAGTAAACTTAATCATGTGATAATTCATTTATACCTAGTAATAATCATCCTTATATGGAAATAAGTCAACAAACGATGAAAATAATGTTTTTTATATCAAGGTGATATGAATTTTTCACTCATACTAGCTCAGTACGGCAATATCTTCGCAAAATATGTGGCATTACTGTTCTACGTATTACAAAATCCCTGAGGAGGATAAACAACATAGGTGACAACACATTCCCTTGAGGTACTCCGCTGTTCACTGGAAATTCATTTGATAAGACTCCATTAACATTAACTTTGCACTTACTAAATACTACATAAAAACAGCTGAAAACTGGATATAGAAATAGAGTGGTAAAGTATTCAGAAGGTTTTCTGCATCATTTGAAGTCGTATTGTATAACCCTATGACGCAATACGAAACAGAATATATGCATAGAATCTTTTTATTGTTACATTTTTCCCTATACCATTGTAAATTTTATATGAAAAGTGATTTTACTTTCTTTAAGGACTGCTTTCCTGGTCCTATCACGTAGGGGAACCCTACTCTTTATAGGACCTACAAAACCAGTTTATCGTATACATTCTTATTTTGCATATCACGATGCGTAACGTGTTTACGTATTTTGCATATGTAACGTGTATACTTATTTTGCATATCACAATGCGTAACGTGTTTATTTATTTTGCATATCACGATGCATAACGTGTAAACTTATTTTGCATATCACGATGCATAATGTGTTTTCTTGTTTTGCATGTCACGATGCATAACGTGTTTCCTTATTTTGCATATCACGATGCATAACGTATATATTTATTTTGCATATCACAATGCATAACGTGTTTACTTATTTTGCATATCACGATGCATAACGTATATATTAATTTTGCATATCACGCTGCATAACGTATATACTTATTTTGCATATTACGACGCATAACGTGTTTACTTATTTTGCATATCACGATGCGTAAGGTGTATACTTATTTTGCATATCACAATGCATAACGTGTTTTCTTATTTTGCATATCACGATGCATAACGTGTTTTCTTATTTTGCATATCACGATGCATAACGTGTTTTCTTATTTTGCATATCACGATGCGTAACGTGTTTACTTATTTTGCATATCACGATGCATAACGTGTAAACTTGTTTTGCATATCACAATGCATAATGTGTTTTCTTATTTTGCATGTCACGATGCGTTACGTGTTTACATATTTTGCATGTCACTCGTTTATTGTCAAACCCACATTATCGAAACCCTTAGAGAAAAAGTCTTCAGCTTCTTCTTGAATACAATACTTAGTATTACACATCTATAAAATTGCTAATACTAAATAAAAAAGTGGAGAGTTTCTGGTGGTGGCCGACGTGGTAACGTCCCTGACTGATGAACGCCAAACTGGGATTCGAATACCGCTCAAACTCGTAAGTTTCTTTGGTCGCTGCAACCTCACTATCCTTGTGAACTAAGGATAGGGGGGAAAGCCTATAGGTCTATCTACTGAGTCATCAGCAGCGATTGCCTGGCCTTCCTTGGTCCTAGCTTGGGTGGAGAGGAGGCTTGGGCGCTGATCATATGTATATATAGTCAGTCTGTAAGGCATTGTTATGCTTGATAGGGTTGATAGGATAATGTCATTGTCCCTTGCCCCTGCCATTCATGAGTGGCCTTTAAAGTCTTCAAACTTCCTACCAAGAAAGAAAGTGTGTCAAGCATCTTGTGATGCAGACATTTCATAGCCGAGTTCACACGTGTAAAGTGTGTAATGAAATTGACATTATTAGCATTCCATATCACAATGACATGAAAATGCATCAAATAGAAAATCAATGGGAAATGTTCATGCAGACAAAGAGAGAGATTTGAGTACAGAGTAAATGAGATGGTTTCTTTTACTGCTCGTGATTAGATTCATCAAGAGGTTTATAATTAAAGATATAAATGACTAAACACGGTGGTCAGTGTCTTATATTTCTTAATAGGTCATTTATGCTTCTTTTAGGTATAAACTTAATGCAAAAATAATTTCTTTTATTTAATATTAAAATAATAATGTTTATCTTAAATTTCTACTTTACCTAATCCCAATAAAAATCATAATAGTTAATTACTTAGAATACCAGAATTACAGTATATTAAATAGAGAATAAATAATAAACATAAAATACCTATAAATGTTTCTGTATTCATAGTCTAAGCGTATATGTGTAGAGCATAAGTATATATTCATGAGCTATGTATATAAATATGCATTTATGAGCTATGTATATGAATGCATAATGTGTACCTAAGTTTATATACTCACAAGAAAATGCGCACAATACCAATACATATTTCTGTACTCATAGTCTAAGCGTATATGTGTACAGTATAAGTATATATTCATGAGCTATATATATATATATATATATATATATATATATATATATATATATATATATAAATATGCATTTGTGAGCAATGTATATGAATGCATAATGTATACCTAAGTTTATATACTTACAAGAAAATGCTTATTAGACATGTAAGTGAAAAGTTAAAAGATAAGAAATTGATGCCTACAGATAAAACTGTGTTTGCGGATAGTGAAAAGAAACTGTTTTATTATATGATAGTTATCTTAATTAATTAAATTGTCTGCAATAACTAAAAAAATATTACATAAATTAATTAGCGAAGGCTAATTTGATTAAGAAGCTTGTAGAAGTTCGTGTGCTTCTTTAATATTGTCTGAGCCTGCAGTGAATTTACTTCTCATTTCATATCATAATATCTTGCCCTTTGCATACCATAAACTCTATTATATATATATATATATATATATATATATATATATATATATATATATATATAATATGTATATATATACACATACAAACACACACACAAACACACACATATATATATATATATATATATATATATATATATATATATGTATATATATATATATATATAAAATATATATATATATATATATATATAAATACAATGATGTATATATAAGTATTTATATATATATATATATATATATATATATATATATATACATATATTTACTGTATGTTTCTATACTCATACATTATATAAATGTTACGTATCAAATTAACATACATAAACGTAAATGTATATATTTACACAAACACGCACTTTAACTTAAGCATCCGTTCAAATTACATGTAAATAAACAAGCAAATATTTCCACGTTTTAACTCTTGATTACAATATTAATAATCAATCAATAATAATTAGATAAGATCCCTTATAAAAGTCCCCATTTCCCCCTTCGGAATCTTCCAACGGGAGACGTCATAGAACAGGAAGATGACCACTATCGCATCCAGCACGTACTCTCCTCCATCATGCCACCACAGGGCGTGAAATCACGGAGATTTGTCACCGCCTTAACCATCGTAATTCCTTTAAAATTTTTCCGCTACCCAACTTTGACAATTCAATGGCTATCGGGTCTATCGTGATCCAGTGACGTTCACACCAGAATGCTATTAGATCTACTGCAATTTCTATTAGGTTCACTTCACACGGGCTGATTTATGCCGCGCGGATAATGCAAGCGGATGGATTGATACCGCGCGGTTTTATCCGCGCGGATTAGAAATCAATGAAGATCTATGAGGCCCTTCACAAACTGACCGCTTGGGAGAATTTCCGAGCGGTAGTAATTTACAAGCTGCATGCACAGATAACCCGCTCAGTTAAAGGGTAGCGGCTTGAAAAACTATGAGGCCGCTTGGGGAAAAACCACTCGTCTGAAGACATGCCTCCAAACTATGGGAAAAAATTTCTTTACGGAAAAAATCCGCTCGTGTGAAGACATGCCTCCAAACTATAGGAAAAAATTTCTTTACGGAAAAAATCCGCTCGAGTGAAGACATGCCTCCAAACTATAGGAAAAAATTTCTTTACGGAAAAAATCCGCTCGTGTGAAGACATGCCTCCAAACTATAGGAAAAAAATTCTTTACGGAAAAAATCCGCTCGTGTGAAGACATGCCTCCAAACTAGGGGAAATATTTTCTTACGTAAAAAATCCGCACTTCTGAAGAAATGCTTTCAAACTAGGGGAAATATTTTCTTACGTAAAAAATCAGCTCTTCTGAAGAAATGCTTTCAAACTAGGGGAAATATTTCTTTACGGAAAAAATCCGCTCGTGTGAAGACATGCCTCCAAACTATCGGAAAAAATTTTCTTACAGAAAAATTCCGTTCTTGTGAAGACATGCCTCTAAACTAGCGAAATAGATTTCCATACGGAAAAAATCCGCTCGTGTGAAGACATGCCTCCAAACTAGTGAAATAAATTTCCTTACGGAAAAAATCCGCTCGTATGTAGACAAGCCTCCAAACTATCAGAAAAATTTCCTTACAGATAAAATCCGCTTGTGTGAAAACCTGCCTCCAAACTATCAGGAATAATTTCCTTACGGAAAAAATCCGCTCGTATGTAGACAAGCCTCCAAACTATCTGAAAAATTTCCTTACAGATAAAATCCGCTTGTGTGAAAACCTGCCTCCAAACTATCAGGAATAATTTCCTTATGGAAAAAATCCGCTCGTATGTAGACAAGCCTCCAAACTATCTGAAAAATTTCCTTACAGATAAAATCCGCTTGTGTGAAAACCTGCCTCCAAACTATCAGGAATAATTTCCTTACGGAAAAAATCCGCTCGTATGTAGACAAGCCTCCAAACTATCAGAAAAATTTCCTTACAGATAAAATCCGCTTGTGTGAAAACCTGCCTCCAAACTATCTGGAATAATTTCCTTACGGAAAAAATCCGCTCGTATGTAGACAAGCCTCCAAACTATCAGAAAAATTTCCTTACAGATAAAATCCGCTTGTGTGAAAACCTGCCTCCAAACTATCTGGAATAATTTCCTTACGGAAAAAATCCGCTCCTGTGAAGACATGCCTCCAAACTAGCGAAATAAATTTCTTAACGGAAAAAATCCACTGGTGAGAACAGAGACTCAATGGTAGTTTGTTTGGTTATAAGGGCCATAATCATTAATTCCACTTCGTTCGTTTATCTGGTTTTGAGATTGAAATATGTGCAAGAACTCCCATTGACAAGTTTCAATTAACTGCCACATCTCCTAATAATAATAATAATAATAATAATAATAATAATAATAATAATAATAATAATAATAATAATAATAATAATTGAATATAATCATGTTCTGTACCCCGTGTGCTAAGAGATTATTCAACAGTATCTGCGCATTGTAAAGAAGTATGCGGGCTGCCAACGCATATAAATATATATATATATATACACACACACATATATATATATATATATATATATATATATATATATATACTGGTATGTCTGGGGACTTTGTCCTGCAGTGGACTTGATGATGATGATGATGCTGGTATACATACATATATGTGTTCTTATATGTAAGTTTGCATATATAAAAATCATATATATGTTTGTGTGCGCACGTGCTTATATATATGTATGTAAGAATGTGTATACATATGCCAATTACTTATTAAAATACATTCGTATACAATAAAATCATATATATAAAAAACTCTAAACAACGATGGTGCCATTATACATTACACATTATACATTATAATGTACCTAAAGAATGAACAAAATAAACTGAGTTAATAATCATCCAAAAACGATTTTCATCTCAAGTTTGCCCAAGACTAAAGACAGCGTGTCTCCATTTAAGGTCCAGGCTTCCGTTACTTCACCTTCATCTTATTTATAAAAGACTCTTGATTATTAAAAAAAAAAAAAAAAAAAAAAAAAAAAAAAAAAAAAAAAAAAGCTTCCGAGTCAGTGAATATATTCAAGAGCAATTGCGGTTCTAAATTATGGTTTTCCTTTTAAAAATAACTACTCTCTTGTCGGATTTGCATAAAGATTTTAAAATTACAATGTGGTGGATTCATAATCTTTATGAAATGTATGTATAAAAGGCATGGCTTTGAATAAGGAAAAAGTTTATCTCTCTCTCTCTCTCTCTCTCTCTCTCTCTCTCTCTCTCTCTCTCTCTCTCTCTCTCTCTCTCTCTATATATATATATATATATATATATATATATATATATTTATATATATATATATATATATATATATATATATATATTATTGTTATATATAAATTTATGTATTATTATTATTATTATTATTATTATTATTATTATTATTATTACTATTACTTGCTAAGCTACAACCCTAGTTGGAAAAGCAGAATGCTATAAGCCCAGGCGCCCCGACAGGGAAAATAGCCCAGTGAGGAAAGGAAACAAGGAAAAATAAAATATTTTAAAAAGAGTAACAACATTAAAATAAATATTTCCTTTATAAACTATGAAAACTTTAACAAAACAAGAGATTGTACCCTCAAGCAAGAGAACTCTAACCCCAGATAGTGGAAGACCATGGTACAGAGGCTATGGCACTACCCAAGACTAGAGAACAGTGGTTTGATTTTGGAGTGTCCTTCTTCTAGGTAGACATATAGGTCCCCCAAACTCCCCCAATTTGCTCACAAGGATGGTGAAGTTGCAGCCACTAAAGGAACTACCGACCTTGAACGGGATTCGATCCCCAGTCCAGGATGAGTGCCCTTAGGCCCCTCTCCACCCAAACTAAGACCAGGGAAGGCCAGGCAATGCCTGCTGATAACTCAAAAAGTAAACCTTTACGCTCCCCAAACGCTCCAATCATTTGTTCACAAGGATAATGAGGTTGCAGATGCAAGAAATTATCATGCTTGAAAGGGAATCGAACCCCAGTCCAGCTCATCGCAAGGCAAGGATGTTTATAATAGGATACTACAGCCAGTAAGGTGGTCCGACTATCCAAGGGAGGTAATAGACTTTTGATGTGAAGAGATTCTAAAAAAATAGTATAAGTTCTTTTTCACTATCGAATTAAATTGGCCATAACCTTTGCAGTCGTTTTTTTTATTATTATTGGAACCTTCCCAGACTTAAAACGAAAACATCATACAATATCATTGCTTTCCACCTTTATGTCCCGAGAAATTCAATTTCTTTTAATAAAGTCATCGTTATGATGATCGTGCATGTTTCCAAATGTCTGATGAAAATCTAATTCCATTACAGTTTCCTCCATTTGAAATTTTCCTTTCTATTGATCAAGTCGACGGGGTCGGTCGAAAATTGCTAACTACTCTCTTCAAATGAAATCACTTGATTGGGTCAGGATGCCAGATAACTCATAATCAATCAATCACTTGATTGGGTCTTGTATTTATTGTTTGTCTATGATTTATTACAAAAATAGATAGCTGATAATCATGGTATTAAGAGCAAAAGAAGTTGGTGTAATTTGTTTAACTGCACTTTATATAAGAGCATTTTCCGTCAGATATTCACGAGGGTTTGCATCTCAATACTTCTCTCGAAATTATTATTATTATTATTATTATTATTATTATTATTATTATTACAAACTAATCTATAGGTTGGCCAGGGCACCAGCCGCCCGTTGAGATACTACCACTAGAGAGGTATTGGATCCTTTGACTGGCCAGACAGTATTGCATTGGACCCCTCTCTCTAGTCACGGCTTATTTTTTCTTTGCCTACACTTACACAGAATAGTCTGGCCTATTCTTTACATATTCTCGTCTTTCCTCATACATCTGACAACAATGAGATACTTAACACTTCTTCACCCAAGGGGTTAATTACTGCACTGCAATTTGTTCAGTGTACTTTCCTCTTGGTAAGGGTAGAAGAAACTCTTTAGCTATGGTAAGCAGCTCTTCTAGGAGAAGGACACTCCAAAATTAAACCATTGTCCTCTAGTCTTGGGTAGTGCCATAGCCTCTGTACCATGGTCTTCCACTGTCTTGGGTTAGAGTTCTCTTGCTTGAGGGTACACTCGGGCACACTATTCTATCTTATTTTTTTTTTCTTCCTCTTGTTTTTTTTTTGAAATGGTGTGTTGGGCAGGCTCAATAGAAGGGCCATGGATGCCTGGTGGTTTATCAAGAGGTTGTCTTTTCCTTTTTCTGATTTTTTCTTCTCAAAACCATCCTTACTGTCCTCCCTTCAGTTGAAGTGGCTATCCTGGAGGGTATTTAGCCTTGCATGGTGTATCGGCTCCTCCATGTTGACCAGTTTTTCTGACTTTTTACTATAGTCTATGGATATCATCAATCACTTTTATTATTATTCTGTACATATTGTTTTTGTTTTAATTCTTGTTAATCTAGTTTTTAAGTATGATGTCTCTTTTTTATTTCTATTAATTCTTATGCTGTCTGGAGACATTGAGCAAAATCCGGGACCAGTACGTCCTAGATTTCGTCAATGTCGTCTTCTGTATTGCAATATTCGTGGTCTTCATGCAAATATCCGAGACCTTACAGTTGCGTCCAGACAGTATGATATTCTTTTGTGCTCAGAAACTTTGGTTTCTAATATGAGGCACTCATCTGAGCTCCTTATAACTGGTTTTAAGAAGCCAATAATGCTGAAACGTGATTCCATTCCTAGGGCCAGGGGAATGGCGGTGTATATTAGGACCGAGTACCCTGCTTCTCATAAGTCCTGCTATCAATGTGGATGTCATGAGATTCAGGTAATAAAAGTTTGTGGCAGGCATAACAACTTTTATTTGTGTTCGATCTACCGGAATCCAGACATGGATGATTCTATCTTCGATTGTCTTCTTACCATTATGGCTAAGATACAAGAAGATGATAGAAAGGCTTCTTTTGTCTTTGTTGGTGATTTTAATGCTCACCATAGGGAGTGGTTGAGTTCTATCTCTCCTACCGATCGCCATGGCTTAAGAGCTTTAGACTTTGCCTCTGAATCAGGCTGTGAGCAAATCATAAATGAAGCTACTCACAGGTCTGGTAATTGCTTGGACCTCGTATACACTGACTCCCCTGGCGTTATAACTAGTAAGGTTGGTTCTCCAGTCGGGACTTCTGATCATGCCTTGATTTCATTATTAGTGAAGACTGAGCAGCCTGTCCCTGATATATCATATTCTTGTAAAATTTATATGAAATCCCAAGCAGACTGGAGTGGGATTTTGCATGATCTTTTGTGCTTGAATTGGTCACAATTATATAATAGTGTAGATCCTGTTGTCCCTTTGAATGAGAATCTAGTCAACATAATTGATAGGCGTATCCCTTCTCGTGTGCTAAGGTACCGAATGAAGGACAAACCGTGGTTCAATGATGATTGTAGACGTGCTTATTTGGAGAAGCAGGAGGCCTATCACCTTTGGAAGGGTAACAGATCAGATTTGACCTGGAACAACTATACTCAGCTTCGAGCTTTTGCTCAGAAAGTTTATGCCTCAACTGAAAAGGAGTACAATTTAATCATAAAAGAAACCCTCTCTGGTACAACTCAGGAACATAAATGGTGGTCTACCCTTAAATCTGCACTCTTTGGTGTAGATGCAACAGTTCCTCCTTTACTTAAACCAGATGGCTCAGTCACTCACTGTCCAAAGGAAAAGGCAACCCTTTTGGCTGATGTTTTTGACAGTAAACAGAGTAATGAAAAACTTGAACTTCCTCATTCCTGTTTTCCTGAGGCTAAACTAACTAGTTTAGCTTTTCGATCTCGTGAGATTAAAGCTCTGTTGATGGACCTTGATGCTTATGGAGGTGTAGACCCTAATGGTATTTTTCCTTTGTTTTTTATAAAGACAGCAGATTTCTTAGCTCCAAAGTTATCTGTTATTTTACGCAAGTTAGCAAGAAGAGGAGCTTTTAGCACTTGTTGGAGAATTGGTAATGTTACTCCTCTATGTAAATGTGTTTGTGGTAGCTCAAGTCCCACTGATTACCGTCCAATTTCCATAACTCCCATATTATCTAAAGTTTTTGAACGTCTTCTGGCAAAACGTCTTAATAGGTTTGCTGAAGGTAATCGTCTATTCCCTAGTTTGCAATTTGGTTTTCGGAAAGGCCTTGGAGCATGTGATGCCCTTCTTACAATCTCCAATGCAGTACAGAAATCCCTTGATTGTGGTCGGGAAGTTCGTATGATTGGCCTTGATTTTAGTGCTGCCTTTGACCGTGTTAATCATGAGGCCCTTGTTTTCAAACTGAAACAGTTGGGAGTGGGTGGGTCGTTTCTTAGCATTATAATTGATTTTTTAAGTAGTAGATCTCAAAGAGTTGTTGTTGATGAGCACCATAGTGAGTATAGGAATGTGATATCCGGTGTTCCACAGGGTAGTGTTCTTGACCCATTACTTTTCATACTATATACACATGACATGTGGTTTGGCCTAGAAAATAAGCTTGTTGCATATGCAGATGATGCTACTCTCTTTGCATCAATTCCATCCCCTGAATGTAGATCTGGGGTTGGTGAATCCCTTAATAGAGATTTAGCTAAAACTAGTGCATGGTGCAAATTATGGGGTATGAAGTTGAATCCTAACAAAACTCAAAGTATGATTGTAAGTAGGTCAAGGACGGTGGCTCCTCAACATCCGGATCTCAGTATTGATAATGTTTCTTTAAATTATTATGACTCTTTCAAAATTTTAGGTGTGATTCTTGACAGCAAATTTATTTTGAGAAACATATAAGGTCTGTGTCTTCTTCAATTGCACAAAAAATTGGCTTATTGAGAAAGTCTTTTAAGATATTCGGTGATCAATCTATTCTGAAGAAGTGTTTTAATTCTTTTATTCTACCTTGTTTTGAGTATTGTTCTCCTGTCTGGTCTTCAGCTGCTGATTCTCATCTTAATTTGTTGGACAGAAACTTACGGTCTATTAAATTTCTTATTCCTGATCTAGATATTAATCTCTGGCACCGTCGATCAATTAGTTCATTATGCATGTTGCATAAGATTTTTCATAACTCTGACCATCCTTTACATTCAGATCTCCCTGGACAATTCTATCCTGTTCGTAATACTAGGCAGGCAGTTAATTCTAATAGCCAGGCCTTCTCCATCATAAGACTCGATACTACGCAGTACTCTAGAAGTTTTATTCCAGCTGTTACCAAGTTGTGGAATGATCTTCCTAATTGGGTTGTTGAATCAGTAGAACTTCAAAAGTTCAAAGTTGGAGCAAATGCTTTTTTGTTGACCAGGCGGACATGAGTCTTTTTATAGTTTATATATGACATATTTGTTGTTGACGTTGTTAATAGTTTATATATGATATATCTCTTTTGACATTACTTTTTTTAGAATGATTTATTGTTAATTTGTTCTCTTCAGTTATTTATTTCCTTATTTCCTTTCCTCACTGGGCTATTTTTCCCTATTGGAGCCCCTGGGCTTATAGCATCTTGCTTTTCCAATTAGGGTTGTAGCTTGGATAGTAATAATAATAATAATAATAATATAACCCTGGTTGGAAAAGGAAGATGCTATAAGCCCAAGGGCTCCAACAGGAAAAAATAGCCCAGTGAGGAAAGGAAACAAGGAAATAAACTACACGAGAAGTAATGAATAATAAAAAATAAAATATTTTAAGAACAATAGCAACATTAAATAGATCTTTCATAAATAAACTAAAAAAGCTTAAAAAAACAGGAGAAAGAGAAATAAGATAGAACAGCGTGCCCGAGTGTACCCTCAAGCAAGAGAATTCTGATCCAAAACAGTGTCTACTTTCCTCTTGGTAAGGGTAGAAGATACTCTTTAGCTATGGTAAGTAGCATTTTTAAGAGAAGGACACTCCCAAATCAAACCATTGTTCTCTGGTCTTGGGTAGTGTCATAGCTTCTGTAACATGGTCTTTCACTGTCTTTGGGTAGAGTTCTCTTGCTTGAGGCTACACTCTGGCACACTATTCAATCTTATTTCTCTTCTTGTTTTTTTTTATAGTTTATATATGAAATATTTATTTTAATGTTGTTACTGTTCTTAAAATAGTTTATATTGTTAATTACATTTTTGTAGTTTCCTTATTTCCTCACTTGGCTACTTTCCCTTTTGGAGCCCCCGGGCTTACAGCATTCAACTTTTCCCACTAGGGTTGTAGCTTAGCAAGTCATAATAATAATAATAATAATAATAATAATAATAATAATAATAATAATAATAATAATAATAATAACAATAATATTACTGTTAATTATAATAATTATAATACTAATATTATTATTATTATTATTATTAATAATAATAATAATAATAATAATAATAATAATAACAATAATAATAATAATAATAATAATAATAATAATAGTGGAAGGCACTACTTTACGGATGCCACCTTCAGTAAAAATAAGTTCTTTCCATCAGGTATCTTTATCTCAGCGTGATCCAAAAAAGCCAAGAGTTAATGAAGGAAGCTGGATTTACCAAAAAAAAAAAATGTCTCCAGATAGATATCTAAAAATCAGAAATGTATGAGACGATATTTTTTTTATATAAAAGACTTTCTCAAATCTTGGTAAGATTTCGGACATATTTGTCTCCCGGGAGAATATCAAATCTGATAAACATCTGTTTTCACATTTTTTTCTATTCTTTTATATATATCTTTTTCCACAGTCTGGTTGTACGGAATGTGGCAAACAATTACTTTTTGTTCTTAAAAGTCTTAATTTCATGGGCTATAGAAAACTTAGACTCATGCAAAAACTGAGTAAAGAGTCTACAAAAAAAAAAAAAAAAAAAAAAAAAAAAAAAAAAGCATCAAAGTATTAATCTTCTAAACTACTTGTCTTGACATATTCTGAGAGAGAGAGAGAGAGAGAGAGAGAGAGAGAGAGAGAGAGAGGAGAGAGAGAGAGAGAGAGAGAGAGAGAGACTGGGGTTAGCTAAGTAATAAGACACATAGTAGTTTACAAGATTAGCTTTAATCTCCAAAGAAAGTATTATGTGTACATACATACTGATACGGAAGTCTGAAAATATCATGAAAGTCGCTAACAGATCTATTCAATAAATCATATTAGAGTTTTATAAATTACCACTTCATTTTCAGATCAGGATTTGCCGAAAATTTTGTATTGTTACAAACAACATAAAAGTGATCAGGTTCCTACATAAAATATAGTGAATCATGTATTTTCAATTGAGAAGATTAGCCAAGAGCTGACCTCATTTACCATTATACCAATAATATTTATCTATCCGACTGAGATGGTGTGGACACGTGTTGATGATGGATGATATCAAGAGGGAAGCAAGGAATTAAATGGCGAAATAAGGTGAAGGATGATATGGAGAGAAGAGGTTTGTTAAGCGGTTTGGTGGAAGAGGATGCCTTTGATATAAGGCATTAGAGAGGGTGCATCAGGCAACTGACCCTTAATGTAGGGATAAAGGTGGGAAAGAAGAAAGTCCACTTATCGGAGGTGAAAGATAACCCAGAGAGAAAAAGTTTGGTGGAAGAGAAAGCCATTGATATGAGACAGTGGAGAGGGCGCATTAGGCAACCAACCCCTTAATGTAGGGATAACGGTGGGAAAGAATAAGACCTACTTATAGGAGGTGAAAGATAATCCGGAGAAAAAAGGTTTGTTGGAAGAGGATGCCTTTGATAGAAGGTATTGGAGAGAGCGCATCAGGCAACCAACCCCTTAATGTAAGGATGACGGTGAGAAAGAAGAAGATTCACTTATCGGATGTGAAAGACAACTCAAGAGAAAAGGTTTGATGGAAGAGGATATCTTCGATAGAAAGCATTGGAGAAGGCACATCAGGCAACCGACCCCTTAACGTAAGGATAGCGGTGGGGACAGAAAATTCACTTATGCGAAGATTACGGTCAGACAAATATAAGAAGACGTTGTACCAACCGCGTGTCACACAATCGTACATAGTTAATTTTGCGTATATATTATGATTGTATCTTCGCTCTTCCCTGGCACTAAAAAGAGCCTGAATAAACATGTCTGTTTTTCTCACCGGTAACGGTGTCTGTTTTGAACATGAAATTTTGTTTTGAGCTTTTGTATATAAAGGAGAGTGTTCTATAATAAATTCACTCAGTTGCTTTCATCCTATCCTTGAGTCACAACCTTCTCTCGGCCCGTCACAACGTATTTATAATGAACATATCCTTAATAGATTATATTTACGATTGACTTATAACCAAAACGAGGGAGAAACTCAAGAGGAGTAATACTGTATAACTTCCTCAACGACCTGAAAACCAACATCACGAGAAGGGCATTTCTTACGATTGAAGTCGGTTGGATTTACCGCAAGTAGGAGACATGATATCGCATACAGTTAATCTTAGTAAGTAATTTGATTCTTACCTTCATATAGAGAGTACATTCACAAGCTCTCTCTCTCTCTCTCTCTCTCTCTCTCTCTCTCTCTCTCTCTCTCTCTCTCTCTCTCTCTCTCGTTTGTACTGCGGTGTTTAATTTGACTTGCAATGATTAATAATTTATTCCATTTCAAATATGCACTCTCTCTCTCTCTCTCTCTCTCTCTCTCTCCTCTCTCTCTCTCTCTCTCTCTCTCTCTCTCTCTCTCTCTCTCTCTATTGTTTCATTTCTCTTGCAATGATTAATAATTTATTCCATTTAAAATAGGCTCTCTCTCTCTCTCTCTCTCTCTCTCTCTCTCTCTCTCTCTCTCTCTCTCTCTCTCTCTCTCTCTCTCTCTCGTTTGTACTGCGGTGTTTA
>NC_090742.1:2371753-2374253 GCF_036898095.1 Palaemon carinicauda
ACTTTACTTCTTAAGAATTCCTGACCACGTGAATATCCGAACAAATATAAAGGTATTTTTTACTGACCACGTGAATATCCGAACAAAAATAAAGGTATTTTTACTGACCACGTGAATATCCGAACAAAAATAAAGGTATTTTTACTGACCACGTGAATATCCGAACAAAAATAAAGGTATTTTTACTGACCACGTGAATATCCGAACAAAAATAAAGGTATTTTTACTGACCACGTGAATATCCGAACAAAAATAAAGGTATTTTTACTGACCACGTGAATATCCGAACATAAATAAAGGTATTTTTACTGACCACGTGAATATCCGAACATAAATAAAGGTATTTATACTGACCACGTGAATATCCGAACAAAAATAAAGGTATTTTTACTGACCACGTGAATATCCGAACAAAAATAAAGGTATTTTTACTGACAACGTGAATATCCAAACAAAAATAAAAGTATTTTTACTGGCCACGTGTATATCCGAACAAAAATAAAGGTATTTTTCTGTTTTCATTTCAATTTTACCCTCTCCTTTCTTTATGAGTTTTTTCAACACATATATAATTAAGAACCCTATATTTTTTTCATTATATCGAAAATTCCAATCTGAAATGGCTAGCGGTGTGTGTGTGCGTGCATGTGAGAGAATTAATGACCACGTGAATATCAAAACAAAATAAAAATATTTTTCTGTTTACATTTCAATTCCTTACCCCTCTCCTTCCCCTGTGAGTTTTTGCAAACACATATATAATTGGGAATGCTCTTCGCAATCCCCAAGAGAAACTAGTTCACCAAACGTTCAGCTGGGCTCCCCAAGGCATTAGAAGAGTTGGAAGACCCAGACCTACATGGCTGAAGACTATGAAGCGCGAGGAAGGAGATGATGAATAGAGAATTATTGAATTAAAAGCTCAAGATAGAGACGACTGGCCAAATCTACCCGAGGCCCTTTGCGTTAATAGGCGTAGGAGAAGATGATGATGATGATATATATATATATATATATATATATATATATATATATATATATATAAATATATATATAAATAATTAAGAAACCTATATTTCTACATTTCAATTTCTTCATTACAATTGCTTAACCTTCTCCTTCCTTCATGATTTTTTGCATCACATATATCATCAAGAAATCTATATTTCTACATCATTTCGAAATTGCCAATCTGAAACAGCTAGCTTTTGTGCGTACGTGAGTGCGATCATGTGGTATTTCGGATATGGAAAAACGAAGCAGACGCCCTTTGAAAAGACAGTAATTTACTGGGGGTTAACCGTAGACCTGTGTCTTCGAGATAACGAACGACACAGGTGACGGAGTAACAGCGGTATCTTTTGTCAATCTTCGGAGGCTGCGTCTAAACGGCCCCCCCCCCTACCCCCGTCCCCCACTCCCGCCCCACCAGGAGATGCGCTGAAGGACTGTTGAAGGATATTGAAAGCGAAAGTGAAATGTTTTTTTCGAATTATGAAAGTCTTCGCTGATTTTGAGTATTATATATATATATATATATATAATATATATATATATATATATATATATATATGTGTGTGTGTGTGTGTATAAATATATATATGTATATATATGTATGTATGTATATACAGTATATACATATGTATAAATATATAAATATATATATTTATATATATAGAATGTGTATATATATGTATATATATTATATATATACATATATATATATATATATATATATATATATATATATATATATATAAATATATATAAATATATATATATATATATATATATATTCATGTATATATATTATATATATGTATATACATCTATATATGTATGTATACATACATACATACATACATACATACATACATACATACATACACGAGTGTGTGTATTACGTGAAACTAAAAAATCATTAAACAGAAACTATCTTTATAATAGAATATTCTCCTTATAACTACACACATAAGCCACTACATCTAAACTAATATCACTATCCAAGATACTAAGATATCCCCATACGAGGATACTTGCAACTAACGGCAGTGAGAGTATTCACTCCAAGCGACCACTCAACAAAAGTCAAGATTGAAATAACGGATCCACGAGGCTTGCTATTATAACAACGTAACCAAGACACACTTCAGTAAACAAATGTTTACTTAAGCAGGGAAAAAACTTCATGGCTTAATCATTTGTACAGTTGGCTTCGTTCATTCTGGTACGTTACATGGGAAGCAAAGAGGTGGCAGTGTACCGGGATTAATGAGGCCAACTGTACAAGACTTTTAGTCCAAAATAGAATTGTAAATAATAAAAATATACGATGAGTATTTTGAATACTTTTTTCAGGTAAGAATTAAGTAAAGAAAATGTCAAAACTCATAGGTACAGTTGGCTTCATTAATTCCGGTACACTGGCGTCTCCTTATAAGGCTTCCCATGAAGTGTACCGGAATTAATGAAGCCAACTGTACATTACATAGGAAGCAAA
>NC_090742.1:2379253-2384253 GCF_036898095.1 Palaemon carinicauda
TCAATATTGTAGTTTCTATATTTTGGCTGTTTGTCAATATTGTACTTTCTAGATTTTATCAGAGATGTTTCCAACAAGCTGAGAATCAAACAGAGAAAATACAAGCCTCACTATTTGGCTGTTTGTCAAAATTGTACTTTCTAGATTCTGGCTGTTTGTCAATATCGTCCATTCTGGATTCTGTCTGTTTGTCAATGCTGTACATTCTAGATTCTACTGTTTGTCAATATTGTAATTTCTAGATTCTGGCTGTTTGTCAATATTGTACATTCTAGACTCTAGTTCTTTGTCAATATTGTACTTTCTAGACTCTAGTTCTTTGTCAATATTGTACTTTCTAGATTCTATCAGAGATGTTTTCAACAAGAAATTCAAACAGAAATTCTACCCTCACTGTTTGTTTGATACTAATGTACGAGAACCGACTGACCGTGAGCCACGGTCCAGACCAAGAACAGAAGATCACGTGACCTCACCGTGCGTCTTCCCAGGTCGAATTTTCCGTGAAAATTCAAATGCTACGGCTAAGGAGACCCGCTCCACGCGAATGCACGTGCGCGCTCTCCGGCACGCATGTGCAAACATACGTGGTCATGCGTAGCCTTGACTTTGTTGGTTTAAAGTACTGTTTTCTTGTATCATTCCCCAACTACTGAACTGTAGTAAAATTGAATAGTAATTTGTTGTTTTTCGTAAGATATATTTTTTACGTATTACTTCTTAATTCTCATTGTTTTGATTATTAATTATAGCCAGAAAATGAGATGACTTGAGCAAATATAAATGGAGATCCATATATAGACCCTATGAGAGAGAGAGAGAGAGAGGAGAGAGAGAGAGAGAGAGAGAGTGAGTTTATAATACATTAGTTTTAGAATAATATGTGACAGAATCCCAATATTCTTCTGGCTAATTGGAACTAAATAAATGAGAGAGAGAGAGAGAGAGAGAGAGAGAGAGAGAGAGAGAGATTATAATACATTAGTTTTAGAGTAATATGTGACAGAGAATCTCAATATTCTTCTGGCTAATTGAATCTAAATAAAAGAGAGAGAGAGAGAGAGAGAGAGAGAGAGAGAGAGAGAGAGTGAGTTTATAATACGTTAGTTTTAGAGTAATATGGGAACTAAATAAAAGATGAGAGAGAGAGAGGAGAGAGAGAGAGAGAGAGAGAGAGAGAGAGAGGAATTGTTTCCTTAACTAGAATAGCTGATCTCAAGTGATCTCCCCAAATACATGTTAATGACTGAGCGACTAAGTAGGATCTCGATTTACAACATTTTCAACTTCTTTCATCAGTCCCAACATTTTTCTTTACTGTCACCAACTAGCAACTAACAAAATCGTCCGTGAAAATAACAAATTTTTTTTCATCTCATTAACTTACATATTTAATTTTAGTTTTAAGTTTATCTATACCAAATTTATATTCCCTCAATACACCCTTGTCTTTTTTTCCCACCGTTATCCCTACTATTTTTCCCCGTTGAAGTCCTTGGGCTTATAGCATCTTGATTTTCCAGCTAGGGTTGTAGCTTGGCTAATAATAATAATAATAATAATAATAATAATAATGATAATAATAATAAAGGGGTCGGTTGCCTGATGCGCCCTCTCCAATGCCTTCTTTTACGTCTATCTTCTAAAATTCGATCTTTTGCTGGGGATACTCAGCTGTCTCGAATCAGATTCGAATACTCAGCAGTCTCGAATCAGATTCGAATACTCAGCAGTCTCGAATCAGATTCAAATACTCAACTGTCTCGAATCAGAATAGAATAATCAGCTGTTTCGAATCTGATTAGAATATTCAACAATCTCGAATCAAATTAGAATACTCAGCTGTTTCGAATCAGATTAGAATACTCAGCTGTCTCCAATCAGATTAGAATACCAAATTATCTTGAATCAAATTCGAATACTCAGCTGTCTCGAATCTAATTAGAATACTCAAGTGTCTCGAATCCGATTCGAATACTCAACTGCTTCAAATCAGATTCGAATACTCAGCTGTCGCGAATCAGATTCGAATACTCAGCTGTCTCGAATCAGATTCGAATACTTAGCTGTCTCGAATCCGATTCGAATACTCAGCTGTCTCGAATCCGATTCGAATACTCAGCTGTCTCGAATCAGATTCGAATACTCAGCTGTCTCGAATCAGATTCGAATACTCAGCTGTCTCGAATCAGATTCGAATACTCAACTGTCTCGAATCCGATTCGAATATTCAACTATCTCGAATCAGATTAGAATACTCAGCTGTTTCGGATCTAGAATATTTAACTGTCTCGAATCCGATTCGAATACTCAACTATCTCGAATCAGATTCAAATACTCAACTATCTCGAATCAGTTTCGCCTCGAATCCTGATCGACAACACGCAATAACATTTGCTACGTGATCATAGATGGAAATCAGGTGTGATTCGCTTCAAGAAATTTAATTAAAATCAATTGTTCATCTTTTTTTTTTAGGATCCTAAGGATTTTCCAGTTTTACATTCCAGTGTAAGATGACATTTTATTAATGTTTCCAGTACGAATCATTCGTGCAAAGTTATTTTAATTAATTTTCCTGAGTATAATGATTTTTATGACATAGTGTTACACGTGATGACATAAAGAGTATAGTGAACTATTCTTGACTTGGAAATAGATTCAAAATTGGCTGTCTACGTTTCTTATTATTATTATTATTATTATTATTATTATTATTATTATTATTATTATTATTATTAGCCAAGCTACAACCCTAGTTGGAAAAGCAAGATGCTATAAGCCCAAGGGCTACAATAAGGAAAAATAGCCCAGTGAGGAAAGGAAATAAGGAAATAAATAAATGATGGGAACAAACTAACAATAAATCATTCTAGAAACAGTAACAACGTCAAAATAGATATGTCATATATAAACTATTAACAACGTCAAAAACAGATATGTCATATATAAACTATAAAAAGACTCATGTCAGCCTGGTCAACATAAAAACATTTTCTCCAACTTTGAACTTTTGAAGTTCTACTGATTCAACTACCCGATTAGGAAGAGCATTCCACAACTTGGTAACAGCTGGAATAAAACTTCTAGAATACTGTGTAGTATTGAGCCTCATGGTGGAGAAGGCCTGGCTATTAGAATTAACTGCCTGCCTAGTATTACGAACAGGATAGAATTGCCCAGGGAGATCTGAATGTAAAGGATGGTCAGAGTTATGGAAAATCAATTTTCCTATGTCAAGGATGTAATAATTAATATAAATGTAGAAGAAGTCAAAGATGCTATTATGAAATGAAACACTATAGTCAATTCTTTTTAGTGAGGCAGATTTGCACCGACTCGCAGAGGTGCCCTTTTAGCTCGGAAAAGTTTCCTGATCGCTCATTGGTTGAGCAAGAAAATTCTAACCAATCAGATAGCAGGAAACTTTTCCGAGCTAAAAGGGGCACCGCTGCGAGTCAGTGCAAATGCACCTCATTAAAAAAAATTGAGTATAGGGAAAATATAAAATGCCATGTGATTTCTCTAATTCCAATTTTGAGTTAAAAGGAGATGTCCTCCAATAGTGAACAGCAAATTAGTCAGGACCTTATTCTGAACTCAGCTCCAAGTGCTTCCAGTTAAAGGGTGGCCAACATTTTGTTTCCCCATGTACCAATTTTTTTTCACTTCTAATTCAGAGGCGCCACACAAACTTTAACCCCCTTTCAATCCTTTCAGTAAGGTGATTCGGGATATATATATATATATATATATATATACATATATAAATTTCTACCTCATACTTGGGATCGAACCCTAGCCCTTTCTAATGAATGGCCAGGTCGCTTCCAACCATGCCACCAGAGGCGACCTGGCCTTTCATTAGAAGGGGCTAGGGTTCGATCCCAAATATGAGGTAGAAATCTACTTCTATTTGAGCACGATATTGTGTTGATATTTATCCATATATATATATATATATATATATGTATATATATATATATACATATATATATAAATATATATATATATATATATATATATATATATATATGTATATATATATATATATATATATATATGTATATATATATATATATATATATATATGTATATATATGCATATATATATATATATATGTATATATATGCATATATATATATATATATATATATATATATATATATATATATATATATATATATATGATAGTGTGGACAGATGTAGCAGTAGTAAAGGAAAGTATTATTATTAGTATTACTATATTTTAGGGGCAGGCATGTTTTTTCAATTATCTCTGGGATATAGAGGGCCACTTGTAATCGTGCAATGCGCCACTGTTGGCGCATGCGCCATAGGTTGGCCACCCCCTGATTCAAAATCTAATCTCTTAATCCATCTTGTATCGTGGAGGAGGAGCAAACGTCTCATTATCATCCCCAAACAATAGGGTTAGAAAGAGATTATCTCTTCCGTCCCAGTCCCCTTTAATCTGGGCCACTTCTTCCCAGAACGCGACCAGGAAGCTGGTGTGGACACAATACTCTCTCTCCTCGACACAATGGGTGAGGAAGGATAGTCCTGGAGCCCTATAGCAGCTCTTTGAGGATCGATTTAAGTGGTGAAAAAGACCTCAGGAAACTGCTAGGTAATGAGAGTGTTTTTAATGGACAATGTACACTAATTGGAGAGGAGACATGTCGTTTTATGACCAGATTTATTGGGACATCGTAATATTCTTTAGTCTTCCAGGCTTGGGGGCTAAGGACTAACGTCTATGAGTCCTCATATACCAGTATAGATAATGGAGACAGAATCCAAGTAATTGTGTGAAAAAAATACATATATAGCACGATATAGTGACAAAAATATACAATATACAATCTGATTTGCGGTTTCCACAGTTTTCAGCTTGGATGTCGATCGGGAATGTTGCCAGATGTACAAAGTCGAAGTTACCAAATAAAGTTCCACCATTAAAGTACCACATTTACGTCTGGCCTACATGCTATCATCA
>NC_090742.1:2389253-2396631 GCF_036898095.1 Palaemon carinicauda
TAAGGTCAAGGATGATGTGGAGAAAAGAGGTTTAGTGGAAGAGGAGGTATTGGAGAGGGCGCATTAGGCAACCGACCCCTTAATGTGGGGCTAATAGATGGCGAGATAAGGTCAAGGATGATGTGGAGTAAAGAAGTTTGGTGGAAGAGGATGATTTTGATAGAAGAAATTAGAGAGAGCGCATACGGCAACCGACCCCTTAATGTAGGGATAATAGATGGCAAGATAAGGTGAAGGATGATATGGAGAGAAGAGGTTTGGTGGAAGAGGATGCTTTTGATAGAAGAAATTAGAGAGAGCGCATACGGCAACCGACCCCTTAATGTAGGGATAATAGATGGCAAGATAAGGTGAAGGATGATATGGAGAGAAGAGGTTTGGTGGAAGAGGATGCTTTTGATAGAAGAAATTAGAGAGAGCGCATACGGCAACCGACCCCTTAATGTAGGGATAATAGATGGCAAGATAAGGTGAAGGATGATATGGAGAGAAGAGGTTTGGTGGAAGAGGATGCTTTTGATAGAAGAAATTAGAGAGAGCGCATACGGCAACCGACCCCTTAATGTAGGGATAATAGATGGCAAGATAAGGTCAAGGATGATATGGAGAGAAGAGGTTTGGTGGAAGAGGATGCTTTTGATAGAAGAAATTAGAGAGAACGCATACGGCAACCGACCCCTTAATGTAGGGATAATAGATGGCAAGATAAGGTGAAGGATGATATGGAGAGAAGAGGTTTGGTGGAAGAGGATGCTTTTGATAGAAGAAATTAGAGAGAGCGCATACGGCAACCGACCCCTTAATGTAGGGATAACGGTGGGGAAGAAGAATCAAAAGAATCAGAAGAAGAATCGTGAATCCGTGAAAGCATATTCGTAAGAATTCCAAAATGTACAGTTGGATGCAGAAATTCCTAGTACATCTTCCTCTGGTGGTAGCGTCCTTGCCTGCTGAGTCATACCATAAGAATGAGAAGGACAAGAGAAGAATGCTGTGTTGATTTTTGAAGTGAGGAAGAAATTAGTCTTGTTTTAGATTCAGAGGTGCATTTACATCTCTGTGTTAATATATGATATGATGAACTCATTTAAAACAAAAATCAAAGTCATCCCTTAAGAAGAAGAAGAACAAGAAGAACAAGAACAAGAAGATGATGCTAATGATGATGATGATGAAAAAGAAGAAAAAGAAGGAAAAAACCAGACGAAGAAGAAGAAGAAAAAAAAAGCAGAAGAAGAAGAAGAAGAAAAGCAGAAAAAGAAGAAGAAGAAGAAGAAGAAGAAGTAAAGGATGATAATGACTTCCATTTATTTTCTCTATTGTCAGCACGTGTAAGAATTTTATGATTATTCATGACTAATGGGGAATGTGTCGAAAAAATTTCGAAATTTTCCCTTTTTTCCTAAATGATCTTTTAATAAACCGGTGTCCTATTTTTGAAATAATGTTGAAAAATATTGCACGGATCACTTAAGCTGAACTTAAATTTAAATCAAAGTTTTTCTTCCCTGAATTAATATTTTTCGTTTTATTAAAGAGTCCGTGTAAGACTGTCCATATTTATTTTCATACTAATAAACAAAATATATTTACTTTGTGTAAAATATTTCTTGACTGAATTAATGTCTTTCGTTTTATTAAAGAGTCCGTGTAAGACTGTACATATTTATTTCCATAGTAAATAAAATATATTTATTTTGCGTAAAATTAATTTCAGAAGTTCAAACTTAAAGCGAATGTCTTTATGTTGAACAAGTTGACATAAGTGTTTCTTCATAATTTATTAATGACAGATTTATTTTAACGTTATTACTGATCTAAAGATAATCTTCATTTTGTACTCATTACTTCTCATATATAGTTTATTTATCTCCTCATTTCCTTTCCTCACAGGGCTATTTTCCCTGTTGGAGCCCTTGGGATTACAGCATCCTGCTTTTACAACTACGGTTGTAGCTTTACTACGACTACTACTGCCAATAATAATAATAATAATAATAATAATAATAATAATAATAATAATAATAATAAATGGTCATCTCGCTTCATGACTTTAATAGGCCAAATCGACATAAAAGGTCACTCAATCACCTTTCTAATATTCCTCATTGACAAACGACAATAGATGGAAGGGTGACCTCAGGCCAATCATCCATCAAGACGATGGCTTCTATTCTCATGTTGAAAACCTTCATTACAAAGAAGAAGAAGAAGAAGAAGAAGAAGAAGAATGCCATTGAACTTCGTAATATCGTTTGGTCATAACTTAATCGAAATTGTCTTTCAGATGTTTCAAAAGTAGGATTCTGCAAGGTCAGCTTATTGGTAGAAGGATTTTTGTTTTGTTTTTGTTTTTTGTTTTTGTTTTTTGTTTGTTTGCGGTTCTGTAAGTGGACGCACGCGTACATGACTCGCAGGTATGTGCTATGTGCACAAATACAAATTTAAACACACACATATATATATAAATATAGATAGATAGATTTATATATATGTATATACACACACAATATATATATATATATATATATATATATATATATATGTATATATATACATATAGATTTCAGATAAATTATTCAACAACAACGATAAGACTTAAATAGCTACTCTGCTGAAACAAACTGGATACCAAAAATGTGTACACATTATGTTAACAGCAAAAACAAGATGTGCACACATTATGTTAACAGCAAAAACAAGATGTGCACACATCATGTTAACAGCAAAAACAAGATGTGCACACATTATGTCAACAGCATAAACCTGTGTACATATTATGTTACGGCAAAAACAAGATGTGCACACATATGTTAACAGCAAACACATGTGTACATATTATGTTAACAGCAAAAACAAGATGTGCACACAAATGTTAACAGCAAACACAACATTTGTACATATTATATTAACAGCAAAAACAAGATGTGTACACATAATGTTGTAAGCAAAAACAAGATGTGTAATAATTATGTCAACAGTAAAAACAAGATGTGTGCGGATTATGTTAACAGCAAAAACAAAATGTGTACTCATCATGTTAACAACAAAAACAAGATGCGCACGCTTCATGCTAACAGCAAAAACAAAATATGTACATATATTAACAGCATAAACAAGATGTGTGCACACCAAAAACAAGATGTCTACACATGTTAACAGCAAAAAAAAAAGATGTGTACACCAAAAACGAGATGTGTACATATGTCAACAGCAAAAACAAGGTGTGTATACCAAAAACAAGATGTGTACGCATTATGTTAACAGCAAAAACAATAAGAGTACACATTATGTCAACAGCAAAAACAAAATGTGTACGCATTATGTTAACAGCAAAAACAAGACATCCATCACTACCATCAAACATACTCCGTCTGTGTCGAAATTTCTTCCCCGGTTTAAAATCCGTTCATTAGCGCCCTCTCTAGTCTCCCCAACCCGTTATTATCTTGTCATCTTAACAATAGGAAGCGTCCGAGTCGTTGTTGATAGCGTTCGGGACACCCTTATTTACACAGAATAATTGATGGGCGGGAAACGCGAAGTGGCACCCTGTGATTTGGGCGTATGCCGCCCGCTCTTTTCTTAACTGCCCTCAGAACCAAACCCTGCCCCGCCCCGCCATCTTGATAATCTGGATATGTCGCCTCTTGATTTCATGCAATGTGCTTTGGAACAATGTTAGAATAACTTTCATTCCTGAACTTGATTTCATGTAATGAGCTTTGGAACAATGTTAAAATAACTTTCATTCCTGAACTCGATTTCATGCAACAGGCTTTGGAACAATGTTAGAATAACTTCTATTCCTGAACTTGATTTCATGTAATGAGCTTTGGAACAATGTTAAAATAACTTTCATTCCTGAACTTGATTTCATGCAACAGGCTTTGGAACAATGTTAGAATAACTTCTATTCCTGAACTTGATTTCATGCAATAAGCTTTGGAACGTCAGAAAAACTTTGATTCCTGAACGTGATTGCATGCAATAGGCTGTTTTATTCCTAAACAGGATTACATGAAATGGGCTTTGGAACAACATTAGAAAAACCTCTATTCCTGAACGTGATTACATGAAATAGACTTTGAAACTACATAAGAAAAACTTCTATTCCTGAACGTGATTGCATGGAATAGGCTGCGTTTTAATCCTGAACGTGATTACATGGAATATGCTGCGTTTTAATCCTGAACGTGATTGCATGGAATAGGCTGCATTTTAATCCTGAACCTGTTTGCATGCAATAGGCTGCGTTTTAATCCTGAACGTGATTGCATGGAATAGGCTGCGTCTTAATCCTGAACGTGATTGCATGCAATAGGCTGCGTTTTAATCCTGAACGTGATTGCATGCAATAGGCTGCGTTTTAATTCTGAACGTGATTGCATGCAATAGGCTGCGTTTTAATCCTGAACGTGCTTGCATGCAATAGGCTGCGTTTTAATCCTGAACGTGATTGCATGCAATAGGCTGCGTTTTAATCCTGAACGTGATTGCATGCAATAGGCTGCGTTTTATTCCTGAACATGATTACATGAAATGGGCTTTGGAACAACATTAGAGAAACTTAAATTCCTGGAGGTGATTACATGAAATACGCTTAGGAACAACATTAGAAAAACTTTAATTCCTGAACGTGATTGCATGGAATAGGCTGCGTTTTAATCCTGAACGTGATTGCATGGAATAGGCTGCATTTTAATCCTGAACCTGTTTGCATGCAATAGGCTGCGTTTTAATCCTGAACGTGATTGCATGCAATAGGCTGCGTTTTAATTCTGAACGTGATTGCATACAATAGGCTGCGTTTTAATCCTGAACGTGCTTGCATGCAATAGGCTGCGTTTTATTCCTGAACATGATTACATGAAATGGGCTTTGGAACAACATTAGAGAAACTTAAATTCCTGGAGGTGATTACATGAAATACGCTTAGGAACAACATTAGAAAAACTTTAATTCCAGGACGTGATTGCATGAAATATGTTTTGGAACAACGTTAAAACGCCTTTCATTCCCGAAACGACTTACCTGTCACAAGACTGAAAGCGTAGAGGTTACACCTCGTAAGAGTCTAACGGACAGAGGAGAAGACAAATGCGGGTAATCAACATGGTAGAATCCAGAAGACAAATGAATGAACGGACCCCCTGACCCTAGGCTCCGCCCTCTTTCATCCTCCTTCCTTTCCTATAGGGCCTAATCAATCGATTGGAAAGAACTATTATATATCACCCAGCTGTTACCAAGCTGTGGTATGATCTTCCTAATCGGGTAGTTGAATCCGTAGAACTTCAAAAGTTCAAATTTGGAGCAAATGTTTTTATGTTGACCAGGCTGACATGAGTCTTTTTATTGTTTATATATGACATATCTGTTTTTGACGTTGTTAATAGTTTATATAGGACATATCTGTTTTGACGCTGTTACTGTTTTTTAGAATGATATATTGTTAATTTATTCTCATCATTTATTTATTTCCTTATTTCCTTTCCTCACTGGGCTATTTTTTCCTGTTGGAGCCCTTGGGCTTATAGCATCTTGCTTTTCCAACTAGGGTTGTAGCTTGGCTAGTAGTAATAATAATAATAATAATAATAATAATAATAATAATAATAATGGAAAATTGTATACGAACATGTCTTTCATCTAATGGTTTCAAGCTAATCTCGCATAGCTATTGTATGTTCTAATTGCACACTATTCTATCTTTATTTCTCTTCCTTTTGTTTTTTATAGTTTATATATGAGAGATTTATTCTAATGTTGTTGCTGTTCTTAAAATATTTTAACTGTTCATGACTTCTCATTTAATTTATTTCATTATTTCCTTTCTTCACTGGGGTATTTTGTTTGTTGGAGCACTTGGGCTTATAGCGTACTGCTTTTCCAACTAGGGTTCTTGATTAGCTAATAATAATAATAATAATAATAATAATAATAATAATAATAATAATAATAATAATAGAATTTGATGACCATTTTTCGTTGTCATTAATGAAATTATTATTATTATTATTATTAGTAGTAGTAGTAGTAGTAGTAGTAGTAGTAGTAGTAGTAGTAGTAGTAGTAGTAGTAGTAGTAGTTCATCATTGACAACGAAAAATGGCTACCAAATCCTACAATTATAACATACAATGCCTCTCCGAGATTAGCTTGAAGCTGTAAGTTGAAAGACTGACCACTCAATGGAACGAGAGGTAGCGGTGGTGCGAGGCAAAATTAATCCAATGACAACAATACTTATTGTTATGTTTAATGACAGAGTAAAATGACTTTCTTTAGTGATATTAGGATCTTTAACTATGCTTAAGGCGTCTGAAATTTCGAAAAGAATATAGGGTAACCGTAATCAATGTTCTTGTTAATGTTTTCGGGTACTTATAATTATCAATGGATTTCATCATTATCAATAGTTGAGGTTTTTATATGATAGAACAATAAAGCAATCTATATTGTGAAACCTACAGTTGACGGGGCAATAACGCATTCAATATTGTGAAACCTACAGTTGACGGTGCAATAAAGCATTCAATATTGTGAAACCTACAGTTGATGGGAAAATAAAGCATTCAATATTGTAAAACCTACAGTTGATGGGACAATATAGCATTCAATATTGTAAAACCTACAGTTGATGGGACAATATAGCATTCAATATTGTAAAACCTACAGTTGACGGGGCAATAAAGCATTCAATATTGTGAAACCTACAGTTGATGGAGTAATGAAGTATTCAATATTGTGAAACCTACAGTTGATGGGGAAATGAAGCATTCAATATTGTGAAACCTACAGTTGATGGGGTAATAAAGCATTCAATATTGTAAAACCTATAGTTGATGGGACAATACAGCATTCAATATTGTGAAACCTACAGTTGATGGGACAATAAAGCATTCAATATTGTAAAATCTACAGTTGATGGGACAATA
The DNA here is from genome assembly GCF_036898095.1 of Palaemon carinicauda. Lineage (NCBI taxonomy): Eukaryota > Metazoa > Arthropoda > Malacostraca > Decapoda > Palaemonidae > Palaemon > Palaemon carinicauda. The sequence continues at coordinate 2,396,195 of NC_090742.1, forward strand.
AAGCATTCAATAATGTGAAACCTACAGTTGATGGGACAATAAAGCATTCAATATTGTAAAATCTACAGTTGATGGGACAATAAAGCATTCAATAATGTGAAACCTACAGTTGATGGGACAATAAAGCATTCAATATTGTAAAATCTACAGTTGATGGGACAATAAAGCATTCAATAATGTGAAACCTACAGTTGATGGGACAATAAAGCATTCAATATTGTAAAATCTACAGTTGATGGGACAATAAAGCATTCAATAATGTGAAACCTACAGTTGATGGGGCAATAAAGCAATCAATATTGTATAACCTGCAGTTAATGAGATGCAAGTTACTGCATGATTTATGTCAATTAAATTTTACAGATTTCCTCCTGTAGACACTCAGACATTGTATATTTTCTATAGAATATCAAGCTGATGTAAATTGATAATATGAT
>NC_090742.1:2397131-2399631 GCF_036898095.1 Palaemon carinicauda
TATAGACTTGATGCAGTCCAAAAGACAAAAAGTATATAGTTATTGCAGTCTAAAAGACAAAAAGTATATAGTTATTGCGGTCCAAAAGCCAAAAAGTATATAGTTATTGCAATCCAAAAGACAAAAAGTATATACTCAATGCAGTCCAAAAGACAAAAAGTATATATTTATTGCAATCCAAAAGACAAAAAGTATATACTCAATGCAGTCCAAAAGACAAAAAAGTATATATTTATTACAATCCAAGACAAAAAGTATATACTTATTGCAATCTAAAAAACAAAAAGTATATAATTATTGCAATCCAAAAGACAAAAAGCATACACTTTTGCAATCCAAAAGACAAAAAGCATACACATTGCGATCCAAGACAAAAAATATAAAGTTATTGCAATCAGAAAGCCAAAAAGTATATACTTATTGCAATCCATAAGACAAAATGTATATACTTATTGCAATCCAAAAGAAAGCAAAGACAAGATAAAAGGCTGCTAACAAGAAAGGGTTTCCAAAGACCCCGATATAAATGTCAATGTCAACCAGTAAAGGACCGTGGGAACCAACAGTGAGAAATCGATTCTTGCGCTTTTGTTAAGAAATTACCTTTTTTTCTTCACTGTCAGGAGTGACCTTTCATTGTGAGAAAGATGGAAAGGAAGAAGAAGAGGTAAGTACGAGAAAGATGGAAGGGAAATACGAGAAAGATGGAAGGGCAGAAGAATAAATACGAGCACTATAAATGGGAGAAAGATGGAAGGGAAGAATAGTAAATACGAGAAAGATGGAAAGGAAGAAGAGTAAATACGAGAGGTGGAAAGGGAAAACAGTAAATACGAGAAAGATGGAAAGGAAGAAGAGTAAATACGAGAAAGATGGAAGGGAAGAAGAGTAAAATACGAGAAAGATGGAAGGGAAGAAGAGTAAATACGAGAAAGATGGAAAGGAAGAAGAGTAAATACGAGAAAGATGGAAGGGAAGAAGAGTAAATACGAGAAAGATGGAAGGGAAGAAGAGTAAATACGAGAAAGATGGAAGGAAGAAGAGTAAATACGAGAATGATGGAAGGGAAGAAGAGTAAATACGAGAAAGATGGAAGGGAAGAAGAGTAAATACGAAAAAGATGGAAGGGAAGAAGAGTAAATACGAGAAAGATGGAAAGGGGAAGAAGAGTAAATACGAGAAAGATGGAAAGGAAGAAGAGTAAATACGAGAAAGATGGAAAGGAAGAAGAGTAAATACGAGAAAGATGGAAGGGAAGAAGAGTAAATACGAGAAAGATGGAAGGGAAGAAGAGTAAATACGAGAAAGATGGAAAGGAAGAAGAGTAAATACGAGAAAGATGGAAGGGAAGAACAGTTAATACGAGAAAGATGGAAGGGAAGAAGAGTAAATACGAGAAAGATGGAAGGGAAGAAGAGTAAATACGAGAAAGATGGAAGGGAAGAAGAGTAAGTACAAGAATGATGGAAGGAAAGAAGAGTAAATACGAGAAAGATGGAAGGGAAGAAGAGTAAATACGAGAAAGATGGAAGGGAAGAAGAGTAAATACGAGAAAGATGGAAGGGAAGAAGAGTAAATACGAGAAAGATGGAAGGGAAGAAGAGTAAATACGAGAATATGGAAGGGAAGAAGAGTAAATACGAGAAAGATGGAAGGGAAGAAGAGTAAATACGAGAATGATGGAAGGGAAGAAGAGTAAATACGAGAAAGATGGAAGGGAAGAAGAGTAAATACGAGAATAATGGAAGGGAAGAAGAGTAAATACGAGAAAGATGGAAGGGAAGAAGAGTAAATACGAAAAAGATGGAAAGGAAGAGACAGCAAATACGAGAAAGATGGAAGGGAAGAAGAGTAAATACGAGAAAGATGGAAGGGAAGAAGAGTAAATACGAGAATGATGGAAGGGAAGAAGAGTAAATACGAGAAAGATGGAAGGGAAGAAGAGTAAATACGAGAATAATGGAAGGGAAGAAGAGTAAATACGAGAAAGATGGAAGGGAAGAAGAGTAAATACGAGAATGATGGAAGGAAGAAGAGTAAATACGAGAAAGATGGAAGGGAAGAAGAGTAAATACGAGAATAATGGAAGGGAAGAAGAGTAAATACGAGAAAGATGGAAGGGAAGAAGAGTAAATACGAAAAGATGGAAGGGAAGAAGAGTAAATACGAGAAAGATGGAAGGGAAGAACAGTAAATACGAGAAAGATGGAAGGGAAGAACAGTAAATACGAGAAAGATGGAAGGGAAGAAGAGTAAATACGAGAATGATGGAAGGGAAGAAGAGTAAATACGAGAAAGATGGAAGGGAAGAAGAGTAAATACGAGAATGATGGAAGGGAAGAAGAGTAAATACGAGAAAGATGGAAGGGGAAAGAACAGTAAATACGAGAAAGATGGAAGGGAAGAACAGTAAATACGAGAAAGATGGAAGGGAAGAACAGTAAATACGAGAAAGATGGAAGGAGAAGAAGAGTAAATACGAGAATGATGGAAGGGAAGA
>NC_090742.1:2409631-2412131 GCF_036898095.1 Palaemon carinicauda
TCACCTGTATTTCACCCTCCTCACCTAATCTAGGACCAGGGAGGGCCAGACAATGGTTTGTGATGATTCATCAAGTAGACTTATAGGCTCCCCCAAAGGCTCAAACCTTAGCTCACAAGGAAGGAGAGGTTGCAGACACAACATGAAACTATCGAGTTTGAGAGGGAGTTGAACCCCAATCCAGCTGATCACTAGGCAGAGACGTTTCCAATAGGCCACCACATTGTATTTTTATGAATTTTCTTCTAAATCTCATGAATTTGTCATTGGTTCATAGCCCACATGTCCACCAAGTTTCGTTAAAATTGGTTCAATAGTTTTAGCGTAATGTTGAAAAACAAAAAATTAACAAACAAAATATTTGCCATTTACCTAAAATTGATATTATTATTATTATTATTATTATTATTATTATTATTATTATTAATTTCTAAGCTACAACCCTAGTTGGAAAAGCAGGATGCTATAAGCCCAGGGGCCCCAACAGGGAAAATAGCTCAATGAGGAAAGGAAACAAGGAAAAATAAAATATTTCAAGGACAGAAACAACATTAAAATAAACATCTCCTATATAAACTATAAACACTTCAAAGTACTGTTCGGTACTTGTACTTCGATGTACTTTATCCAAAATGTTACATATTCATCCTTCAGTTATATTCAACATGACTACCAAATTTGGTCAAAATCGGTACAGTAGTTTTTGTGTCAGGTTACTGACAAACAAACAGAAAGACAGACGACTGGGGTGAATACATACCCCAGGTTTAACCCCGACATACCCTTCGCAAAATCTTCCATTTTGGCGAAGGCAATAAGGAATCGAGCACCAAAGCTTCTAAGAAATCTAAAGCACTACATAACAGTAAACAATATTAGACCAACTCCGTTTCCGCTCTGGTTGACCACTTCTTAAACTCCTTGACCAAATTATGCTCCAGGCCTAAGCTGGCCAAAACCACCTACCCGCTGATGACCGGACGAACAGCTATATGAACAGCTGCATCGCCTGCCCTCTAACGCCAGATTCTGCAACTAAGTTATTCACCTGCCATCTATCGCCAGATTCTGTAGCTAAGTTATTCGCCTGCCATCTAACGTCAGATTCAGCAACTAATTTACTCTTCAGGAAAATATGTCTAAAGTTAAACTGGTTCGAGAATCAAGTTCGAAAGCTGAAATCCCAGTTCTAATTGGTGATTCTTTGGTTAAAGATAAGTAATCAATTGGATGTCAATGACTGAACTAGTTGTTTGTCCACCTTCCTAAGTTAAATGATATCAAATCACTGAAGATTAATGTGAATCAAGTCTATGCAGGAAATTCATCAAGCAAATATAAAAAAAATGAAAAAAAGAAGAAAATGTGAAAGTATAACAAATATAGATAAAATTTTTTGAATAAAATAAAATTGCCAATACAGTGGAAGAATAAACGCAAAAATAACAATTATATAAACAGAAAAAATAAAAAATAAAGAACGAGAGTGAGAGAAAACTAAACAAAAAAAATATAATACGAAAATTTGAGAAAAAATAATACAATGTAGGGTGAAACGTAAAAAAAAACAGATTTCACGCACTGCATGGTAAGTTTACGCATTTACGCAAAACCATAAAATTTCCAGAACTTTAAATCTTGCACCGGAATTCACGTATCGCTTTGAAACCTATGATAACATGATTTTCAACTAAATATTCTTCTTCAGCTAAATACACTTTGAAATATCTTAAAGTTACAGTTATGACAAACCTTTTGCTATTTTTAATTAAACATTTTGAATATTATGAGTTAAAATGAGAATATTTCTGCGTCTCTTGAAGAAATTTGGATCAGTATTATTATTATTATTATTATTATCATCATTACTAGCCAAACTACAACCCTAGTTGGAAAAGCAAGATGCTATAAGCCCAAGGGCTCCAACAGGGAAAAATAGCCCAGTGAGGAAAGGAAATAAGGAAATAAAAAAATGATGAGAATAAATTAACAATATATCATTCTAAAAACAGTAACAGCATCAAAACAGATATGTCCTATATAAACTATTAACAACGTCAAAAACATATATGTCATATATAAACAATAAAAAGACTCATGTCCGCCTGGTCAACATAAAAACATTTGATCCAACTCTGAACTTTTGAAGTTCTACTGATTCAACTACCCGATTAGGAAGATCATTCCACAACTTGGTAACAGCTGGAATAAAACTTCTAGAATACTGTGTAGTATTGAGCCTCATGATGGAGAAGGCCTGTTAAGAGATACCGTAATTTTAACCGGATATTCTTCGTAATAATATACTGTTCTCAGCGGTATTTCAGTAAAATACAGGCGACCGTAATTTTTACCCTATTTTGTTATTATTCTTCACGGGTTGGCGACCTTCATGTTACGCCTTTCCGTCAATATATCCGTTTTTAAAACGGTGAATGCCTGGTAACATTTATTCCAGGATTTTTACCGGTTTTTTTTTTCCGGCAAATTTTTAACAATG
>NC_090742.1:2427131-2434631 GCF_036898095.1 Palaemon carinicauda
TTTATAGCAAATTTTCAAGTGTAGAATAGTGTAGAAATATTTTTCACAACAGCGAAATAAATAGTTTTTCCAAAAATTTGAACATTTTATAGCAAATTTTCAAGTGTAGAATAGTGTAGAAATATTTTTCACAACAGCGAAATAAATAGTTTTTCCAAAAATTTGAACATTTTATAGCAAATTTTCAAGTGTAGAATAGTGTAGAAATATTTTTCACAACAGCGAAATAAATAGTTTTTCCAAAAATTTGAACATTTTATAGCAAATTTTCAAGTGTAGAATAGTGTAGAAATATTTTTCACAACAGCGAAATAAATAGTTTTTCCAAAAATTTTAACATCTTACAGCAATTTTTTAAGTGTAGAATAGTGTAGAAATATTTTTCTCGACAGCAAAATAAATAATTTATTCTAGGATTTTTACAGTTTTTACGGCAAATTTTTAACAGTGAAGAATAGTATAGAAATCTTTTTCCCGACAGCAAAATAAATCATATGAAAATATCTTTCATAATTGTGAACTTTCTTTCAAATATCTTTTACAATTTTGAACTTTTTTCTCATATTTCAATTCCATTGTATTCCAATACACAGAAAAAAATAAATACATAGAATAGTGTAAAAGTAGTTTTCTCGACAAAAATAAATTAAAATAAGAAAATATTCAGGATTTTTACCATTTTTACGTGAAATTTTCAAGTGAGGAAATATTTTTCTCGACAGCAAAATAAATCATTTATTTCAGTATATTTACCGTTTTATTAGGAAAAAAAATTTTCTCAACAACGAAATAAATCAAATATGAAAATATATTTTATAATTTTGAACTTTCTTTCAAATATCATACATAATTTTGAAAATTTTTCCCATATTTCAATTCCAATACACGGAATTATAAAGAGAATATTGTAGAAATAGTTTTCTCAGCTACGCAATAAACTAAACATGAAAATATCTTTCATAATTTTGAACATTTTTTCCCATAAAAATATCTTTCATAATTTTGAAAAATTTTTCCCATAAAAATATCTTTCATAATTTAGAACATTTTTTCCCATAAAACTTTCTTTCATAATTTTGAACATTTTTTCCCATAAAAATATCTTTCATAATTTTGAACATTTTTTCCCATTTTCAGTTCTTGCAACACTTGGGATTTGACACAGGAGGAACCGTACCCGACATCACTCTAGGAGAGAAGATACGACAAGATGATTCTCCTATTTACTACATCAAACTTCCTCCAGTGCCTTACTATCACCTCAACAATAACCTCTATCAACAACCGAGTGCAACGACATCCCAACCCTTCGAGAAGGTGAGAGAGAGAGAGAGAGAGAGAGAGAGAGAGAGAGAGAGTTGCCAGGTTTTGCTCTCGGGTAGAGTTTAGTGTTTTTATGATTTTGTCTAACTTATTCTTGAATTCGTTGACCGTGTTACTGAGAGAGAGAGAGAGAGAGAGAGAGAGAGAGAGAGAGAGAGAGAGAGTTTCAATGATTGTAGATGGCTTAAGGACTTTTAAGCCCATCTGCAGAGACTCCATTTGATCTTGGTAGGAAAGACTTAGCTGAAACGTTAGAGAGAGAGAGAGAGAGAGAGAGAGAGAGAGAGAGAGAGAGAGAGAGAGAGAGAGAGAGAATTTCAATGATTGTGGATGGTTTAAGGACTTTTAAGCCCATCTGCGGAGACTCCATTTGATCTTGGGTAGAAAGAATTGGTTTAAACGTTAAGAGAGAGAGAGAGAGAGAGAGAGAGAGAGAGAGAGAGAGAGAGAGAGAGAGAGAGAGAGAGAGTTACAAGGATTTTGGATGTCTCAAGAACTTTTTAGTCCATACTGCGAGACTCACATTTGCTCTTGGATAGAGCGAATTGGTTTAAAAGTTTTAGTGTTTTATGATATTGTCTAACTTATACTTGAATTATTTTACCGTGTTACTGAGAGAGAGAGAGAGAGAGAGAGAGAGAGTCCATCTGCGGAGACTCCATCTGATCTTGGGTAGAAAGAATTGGTTTTAAACGTTTAAGAGAGAGAGAGAGAGAGAGAGAGAGAGAGAGAGAGAGAGAGAGACAAGAATTCTGGAAGTCTCAAGGACGTTTTAGTCTATATGCGGAGACTCCATTTGCTCTTGGATAGAGCGAATTGGTTTAAAGTTTAGTGTTTTTATGATATTGTCTAACTTATACTTGAATTATTTTACCGTGTTACTGAGAGAGAGAGAGAGAGAGAGAGAGAGAGAGAGAGAGAGAGTCCATCTGCGGAGACTCCATCTGATCTTGGGTAGAAAGAATTGGTTTAAACGTTAAGAGAGAGAGAGAGAGAGAGAGAGAGAGAGAGAGAGAGTGTGTGTGTGTGTGTGTTACAAGAATTCTGGAAGTCTCACGGACGTTTTAGTCCATCCACGGAGACTCCATTTGCTCTTGGGTAAAGAGAATTACTTGAAACATTTAGAGTTTTTATAATCTTGTCTAACTTACTCTTGAATTCGTATATCGTGTTACTGTGTAGAGAGAGAGAGAGAGAGAGAGAGAGAGAGAGAGAGAGAGAGAGAGTTCCAATGACTTTGAATGTCTCAAGAACTTTATAGTCCATCTGCGGAGACTCCATTTGCTCTTGTCTAACTTATTCTTGAATTCGTTTACCGTGTTACTGTGTGTGTGTGTGTGTGTGAGAGAGAGAGAGAGAGAGAGAGAGAGAGATTCGAACATTTCCTCACAACTAATTTGAATTTCTGTTACAGGTCGCCATAGACTTCACCAGCAACGGACGTCCAGACCAAATTTACCACTGGAACAAGCCTTCAACTTCATCTGACCTATGGAATTACTGGAAACCCTCTACAACCCAAGCTCCTACCACAACAACAACTACTACTCCAGCTCCTACTACTACTACAACAACGCCAAAACCAGTGAAGAAACCGTGGCTGACCTTAGATAAATATTTCCCTTACAATGGCCGGCCTTCTGGAATCTACATTTATAAACCTAGGCCTTCCATTAACCCTAATAAATATAAGAATCGTTATTTTACACATTTTAACTATTAGTTCATGTTGAGTAGAGTAGGCTACTTTACATGAAATCTTTTATTCACTAAGTGTAGTTACCACTAATACAATCTAGATTTCATGAAATTATCCTGGAATGTCCACTAATGCAATCTGGATTTCATGAAATTATCCTGGAATGTCCTCTAATGCAATCTGGATTTCATGAAATTATCCTGGAATGTCCACTAATGCAATCTGGATTTCATGAAATTATCCTAGAATGTCCACTAATGCAATCTGGATTTCATGAAATTATCCTGGAATGTCCTCTAATGCAATCTGGATTTCATGAAATTATCCTGGAATGTCCTCTAATGCAATATAGATTTCATGAAATTATCCTGGAATGTCCTCTAATGCAATCTAGATTTCATGAAATTATCCTGGAATGTCCTCTAATGCAATATAGATTTCATGAAATTATCCCGGAATGTCCTCGAAAAGCTGTGTGCTAGCTGTCTGCTAGATGGTAATTCTAACTGAATTATCAATATAAGCAAACCATTTTAAACCGATTATTTCAAATCGGGTTTTAGGGCTGATACTCAAATAGCTATGTTAATGGCTGTATTTGTTTATATCTTTTAAAAATCAGATTATAATGAAAGGGCGCTGGCTAGATTCACGGTTGTATAATCTTTATATTTTTCAAAAATCAGATTATAATGAAAGAGTGCTTATCAAAATCATGGCTGTATAATCTTTATATTTTTCAAAAATCAGATTATAAAGAATGGGCCTTAGTTAAAATCATGGCTGCATAATTTATATATTTTTCAAAAATCATATTATAAAGAAACGGTGCTTATCAAAATCATGGCTGTATAATCTTTATATTTTTCAAAAATTTAAATTATAAAGAAACGGAGCTAGCTAGAATCATGACTGTATAATTTTTATATTCTTCAAAAATCAAATTACAATGAAAGAGCGCGAGTAAAATGTTACTTAATGCAACTGAGTTAAGATAAGAAATATCTATTATTAGTCCAATATCACAAATACAGAATTGAAATACTTTTAAAAGTACTAAATTTTTACTTCCTTCTTGAAAGGGTAAAGAAATTGTCCTAAATCGGCCAGATATCAATATCTCATTCTCAAAGTACCAGAATGTTATTTCATTCTCAAAGTACCAGAATTATATCTCCTCAAAGCAATAGGATTTTTTCATTCTCAAAGTACAGCTGGCTTCATTAATTCCGGTACACTTCACGGGAAACTAAGGAGACGTCGGTATACTGGAATTAACGAAGCCAACTGTACCAGAGTGTCTCATTCTCAAAGTACCATAATTTTATCTCATTCTCAAAGTACCAGAGTTTCTCATTCTCAAAGTACCATAATTTTATCTCATTCTCAAAGTACCAGAGTTTCTCATTCTCAAAGTACCATAATTTTATCTCATTCTCAAAGTACCAGAGTTTCTCATTCTCAAAGTACCATAATTTTATCTCATTCTCAACCCTTTTCTCGTGCGCTTGAATTTCGCAGAAGGAAAACACAAAATCAAGTTTATTGACGATTTTCTGCGGATTTCAACCTTGTATTATATTTGTAAATATGTTACTAACTTACATGAAAGTGTACCGTACCTTAATTTATTCAATCCTTCCCCCAGAGCTGATTGGCAGAATAGTCTTGCACGTAATTTCGCGAAATCAGAATAATTTGTGGCTTAACTTTGCGAAATCAGATAGAATAGTTTTTTGACGTAATTTCGCGAAATCAGAATAATTTGTGGCGTAACTTCGCGAAATCAGACAGAGTCTGGTGTAACTTCACGAAATTAGACAGAATAATCTTTTCCGTAACTTCGCGAAATCAGACAGAATAGTCTGACGTAACTTCGCGAAATCAGACAGAATAGTCTGACGTAACTTCGCGAAATCAGATAGAATAGTCTGACGTAACCCCGAAATCAGACAGAATACTTTTTGGTTTAACTTCGCGAAATCAGACAGAATAGTTTTGGGCGTAAATTCGCGAAATCAGACAATAGTAATCAGCTCTGGCTCCCCACTTATCATAATAATAGACCTTTAGTATCTTCGCAACTGGAGACTCTTAACAAATACTCATATTTATCTTTGCACTTGTAGAACAGATGAGAAATTTGCATTTTTTTTTTTTTTTTTTTTTTTTACAATTAAAACTCCAATTCTTCAGCTACACTGTTAAAAATTTGAATTAAAAAAAAAAACGGTAAATGCCTGGCAATATTTATTCCAGGATTTTTACCGTTTTAAAAACGGTAATATTGACGTAAAGGAGTGACATTACGGTCACAGACCCGTAAGATAAAAAAAAAGTATAGTAAAATTACGGTCGCCTTTATTCTACTGAAATACGGGTGAGAACAATATATTTACCGACCCGTAAAGATAATAACAAAGGTAAAATTAAGGTTGCCTTTATTCTACTGAAATATAGGTGAGAACAATATATTTTTACGGAGATTTTCCGATTAAAATTGCGGTTATTTTTAACTGTTAAAAGTTTGCTGTATAAAAACGGTAAAACTCCTGGAATAAATGTTGCCTGGCATTTACAGTTTTAAAACGGATATATTGACGTAAAGAAGTGATTTAACAGCCAGAGTCCTGTAAAAGATAATAACAAAGTTTAGTAAAATTAAGGTCGCCTGTATTTTACTGAAATACGGCTGAGAACAGTATATTTTCACGGAGAATTTCCGATTAATATTACGGTTTTTTTTTAACAGTGTAAAATTACGGTCGCCTGTATTATACTGAAATACGGCTGAAAACAATATATTTTACGGAGAATTTCCGATTAAAATTACTTTTTTTAACAGTGTAGATCATAATAAACCTGTACAATTGATAAAAAATTGTGAAATTAATCATCATATGTTTCATATATTTTCATACTGATTTAAATCCACTAAAATCAAACACGTATTTCTTTCTGTTTTATTAATCCCATTGTGTGCGCTGTCAGTTAGACAGCGCTGACGGTAGACTAGAAAGCTGTTGACTGTGATTGTTTTCATAAAATAAAAGAGAAAGGCTTTGATAAATGACTGTTTGATTTTAATCCTTCATTCCTAATTCTTTATATAGTTTTTAATTATGCTTAGAAATTTTTAATAATCCCTTTTACCCCCAAGGGACGGTTAAATTTCGAGCACATTTTGCTATATATATTTTTTTAAATTGCTCTAACAGCCTTAATTTTTGTCATAGAGAGGTCAGGTTGGTCTCATTCTTTTGGAAAATGCCTGAAGTTTCTCATAAAGTTATCAAAAACATGCAAAAAAATTTATAAAAGTGTTTTGCAAAAACGTACCGGTACGTCTTTTGGGGGCGAAAGGGGGCTTATATTATTACATGTAACTTCAAAAGTTCAAAGTTGCAGCAAATGTTTTTATGTTGAACAGGCTGACATAAGTCTTTTTATAGTTTATATATGACATATCTGTTTTTGACGTTGTTTACTGTTTTTTAGAATTATCTATTGTTAATTTGTCCTCATCATTTATTTATTTCCTTATTTCCTTTCCTCGGTGGGCTATTTTTCCCTGTTGGAGCCCCTGGGCGTATAACATCTTGCTTTTCCAGCTAGGGTTGTGAATTAGCTAATAATAATAATAATAATAATAATAATAATAATAATAATAATAATAATAAAAATAATAATGTATGTACAGGGAGACCCCATCTCTCATAAATTATTCACAGAATAACTAGAAGTTTTTAGGAATTTAGATTGGGAAAATGTAAAATTAATATTAATGAGGTGACAAATAAAGGTTTAAAGGCCGCTCACGAATATGTAAGGGACAGTGACATTGCCTTATGATCAGCACCCAAGGCTCTCTCTCTACCCAGGCTAGGACCAGGGAGGGCTAGGTAATGGCTGCTGGTGACTTAGCATGTCAAATAGGCTCCCCAAATCTTCACTCACACCAATTATTATTATTATTATTATTATTATTATTATTATTACTTGCTAAGCAAGAACCTTAGTTGAAAAAGCAGGATGCTATAAGCTCAGGGGCTCCAACAGGGAAAATAGCCCAGTGAGGAAAGGAAACAAGGAAAAAATGAATACAGTATTTTAAGAAGAGTAACATCATTAAAATAAATATCTCCTATATAAACTATATAAACTTTAACAAAACAAGGGGAAGAGAAATTAGATAGAATAGTGTGCCCGAGTGTACCCTCTAGCAAGAGAACTCCAACCGAAGACAGTGGTAGGCCATGGTACAGGGGCTATGGCACTACCCAAGACTAGAGAACAATGGTTTGATTTTGGAGTGTCCTTCTCCTAGAAGAGCTGCTTGCCATAGCTAACGAGTCTCCTCTACCCTTATCAAGAGGAAAGTGGCCACTGAACAATTACAGTAACCCCTTGGCTGAAGAAGAATTGTTTGACAATATCAGTGTTGTTAGGTGTATGACAGAGGAGAATATGTAAAGAAT
>NC_090742.1:2437131-2459631 GCF_036898095.1 Palaemon carinicauda
TTAACTTCGTTTAATAAGTTGTGGCTGCTTCATCCGTCCGTTAAATGTTCTTATATTATATTAATTATGACCTGCAACGACCTGTTCATTTCGTGTGACCTACTTCGAAAGGAGACTGCCATTTTTTGCTTTTCATGTACAGTTGGATACAAAAATTCCTGGCACACCTTCATCTCATGAATTGCATCCTGTCACATCGTTACTGCACGGCAAGTAACCAAACAGATAGCGTAGGGACATATGACAGAGGTGGTGGGTGGGACTATACAAAGGAACTCACAGTGCAGTAACGGTGCGAAGGGGTGCACTTCCTCAGAGCGAGGTGTGTCAGGAATTTCTGTAACCAACTGTACATTATCCTCCAGAGTAAGAGATATTTGGAATCCAGCTTTGGCATCATTCCAGCAATTCCGAACAATTACAGAAGTAAACAAAATTGGGATTACTTCCACATCGACTCAATGACAGCTTCCTAAATATGACTAATTCATAAGAAAATATATTTTATGGATTTAACTAACAAATTTTCCAGTTTGATTCAGTTAAATGACTGTTATAAACTGAGAATAAATTGACAAAGTCTGGTAATAACCTTTACTATAGTCCATTTCTTTTAGCGAGGCAGATTTGCACCGACTCGCAGCGGTGCCCTTTTAGCTCGGAAAAGTTTCCTGATCGCTGATTGGTTAGAATTATCTTGTCCAACCAATCAGCGATCCGGAAACTTTTCCGAGCTAAAAGGGCACCGCTGCGAGTCGGTGCAAATATGCATCGCTAAAAGAAATGGACTATAGTAAAACGAGTATTCTGAGATCATTGATAAAGCTATACACGTACCATACTATCTCACAACCAACTCAACTCCATAAACACTATCAGATGAAATGTCAAGAAAGCATTATAAATCTGGTTCCTGGGAATGTAAAGTCGCCACTTTTATTCACCAAAGTCTATTTGAAACAAGAATGTGAAATAAGAATGTGAAACAGGAATGTGAAATAAGAATGTGAAACAGGAACGTAAAACTAGAATGACTTCCAGAACCATTACCATCAATAAGAAGGGGTCAAAATCAAAATGATTAACTTCAAGAGTCATATGAAAGTAATTTGTTGGGGAAATATGCATGGAAAATATAAAGTCTCTACATCTTAGTTTAAGTGTCGAAGATCAAAAGTTATATTTGTATACAAAATAAAATTTTTTTTAAATAATTTGTGTTTTTTTTTAAACTATACAATGACTTTAGTAAAGCTAGAATGGCTGCTAAAAATTTAACGAGATAGTTATATCTAGGGTTGCAGCGGGAAAGCCCGACCAGCTCGTCAGTTAGCTAGACACTCACTTTTGACCTTAGGCCTAACCCCCACCCACCCGTCATTAGGTGAGACACTGATTTTTTACCTTAGGCCTACGCCCCACCCACCCATCAGTCAGCTAGACAATCACTCAAGACCCTAGGACTAAGCCCCACCCACCCATCAGTCAGCTAGACACTCACTTTTGACCTTAGGCCTAAGCCCCGCTCATCCGTCAGTTAGCTAGACACTCGCTTTTGACCTTAGGCCTAAGTCCACCCATTCGTCAGTCAGTTTTTCACTCACTTTTGAACTTACGCCTAAGCCCCAACCACCTGTCAGTCAGCAAGACACTCACTTTTGACTCTAGGCCAAAGCCCCACTCACCTGTCAGTCTGCTAGACACTTACTTTGGACCCTGGGCCTGTGCCCCACCTACCCGTCAGTCAGCTAGGCACTTACTTCCGACCTTAGGCCTAAGACATGCTGGTTGCTTGAGGCTGCAAGTGTAGCTTAAAGGTATCAGGTTTGTATAATTTGGAAAAATGGAAATTACTTTCTCAAATCTCGTATTTGTCAGTACACGCATACAAACTATCGTCCTTCCAGAGGAGACTCCTCCTTCAGGGGGAAGAAAGTCCATAAGAACCACGATTTTTATGGTTTAACTTTCCAGGGAAATGTCCTGTATAGGAGAGAAGGTGACAATTCCTGCCAACTCTCAATGGTCTGAGCATGGCTATGTCACAGGCGTTAGGTTGGGAATATACCATGCATAAATGGTAATTAGTCACAAGAGAACTGCAGTTTACGGATATGTTGTCCGAATGAATACGCATCTATATGTAATGGGTTTGAATGCATTCTTTACAATCTCCACTCATCTGGGAAGATGAGGGAGATATTTCTTAACAAATCTCGTTTGAAACGAAACGTATCTCAGTTATGAAGCTTACCTACATCTGACGTTCGGACCCACTAAGAGCTGCAACCTAAAGCAAGAGAGATAATCTGTCCAGGAATGAGAAAGAAGGGCAGAGCCCATCATCCTAATGGCTTGTGTAAGCACCTGTACTCATACCAATACTTATACTCAGAGATGGGAAAGTTCCCAGTACGTACTTTCTCACCTCGGAAACAAAGCAAGAATGTACTGGTGCCAAAGAGGTGCCTACAAATATTTGTCCGAGAAGAAACAACTCTCGGCACAAATCATTTCTGTCTCTGGGATCTAACGCATGGTAATCTAACAGTCTTCAGGTATGTCCAGGTTATACTGGCGAACGTAGAACTCATAAGCCTCTTGCCTTAGTAGAAGACAAATGTGCACTCTTGGAAGATGAGCGTAGGGCTGAATGAGCGCCAGTGAAAAGGAGTCTTCACTCGTGAAGACTGAGGAAATTTGCGACAAACTTGCTTGCGTACGGCTATCCACCAAAGATCTTGCTCATGGAGACATCACAGGAAATTGATCATGGGCACGCGCAAACTGGTGAGGAAGCACTCCAAGAGGAGCACCACACTCGAACAGATTAGGTCAGGCTCCTGTAAGAGTGCATGTGCACAGGATAGCACGCAAACAGGAAAAGTCTCCTGACGACAATCGGCCAACAAAATTATCTAAAAGAAAAAGCAAAATATCAAACCAGCTATTTGAGTATACCAGAAGTACGTTTGTACTATACAGTGGCTAAAAACGTTGGGGCTCAGTGGCCTGTCAGGTAACACCCAATATACTTGGTAACTTACGATCTCACATATTGTGCGACCCCAAATTTTCACTAATAAAAAATTATCTTGTCTCGTGTATCCTGCTATTTCCTCATTCAGACCAAATTATAATAAACTATCCTCTTTTCCTCCACCTTTTTATCCCAACTTCTAGTTCAATAAGTTACAAAAGCAAGAGAGAACAATGAAAGTATCATTAGTAATGCATACAGCTATAGACAACCAAAAGAAAAAGAGATGTTTGGTATTGTACAGCCAATTCAGATAAGTTGTTTTGCTTGCATTTCAGCTTGCATATGATGGTAAACATTTACCGTAGTTATTACAAATGATTTTAAGTAAAATAAGACTACAGTACAGTAATATATTATTATATTATGCATATTATAGTTTATGAAAAGGTAAATTAATAGCAGAAAAACTACTAAAGAACTGGATGAAAAGGTCAACAATTTCCTAAGCTTTGTAATCAAGCACCACAAAACAAAAAGAATATCATCGTACATCAGCAACAGGGATGAAAAACCCCTAAACTTCGATATGCCATTAAAATCAACATAAAATAAAATATAGGTAAAGTATTTTCACTAAAACATACATGGCCTGGAACAGAATACCCGCGATACATGTTTCGCTATGCGTGTTTGCCGCATGGTTGAGTATTTTACCATTATTTGTGATCAACAAATATATATGCACAGTGGTACCTCTACATACGAATTTAATCCGTTCCACAACCGACTTCGGATGTAGAAAATGTTCGGATGACGAAACGAATTTTCCCATAAGAATACATTGAAATAGGATTAATCCGTGGTTCAGCCCAAAAACCTATGATAACTTCTTAATAAACTACTACACATAATTTCCCATGAGAATAATGCACACTAAATTAGATAATAGACATGTAAAAAAGAAGAATTATCAAAAAATTATAAATAAGAAACGGGTTTTTAGCGTCACTTTACCTTAGAAACTCCAGCGCAGGTGTTGATGGTCTTGCTACGCAGAGAGGAGACGGACGGGCGGCGAGGAGGTAGAGAGGTTAACTACAATAAACGTACACTACCGTAACTTATTCTAACTTACACTAAGTGAACTTTAACATAACTTAGCTTATTTTTTTTTTTTTTATATTTTATATTTTTTTTTACATTTTCTTTTTTTCTTTTTGATTATTAATTTTAATCACTTTCACTCTCTTCACTTGAAATTGATTGAATTTTTTTCTCTTCACTCTTTGCTGTTTTTTTTTTAACCACTTCCTTCCTCTTCATCACGAGTTTGCTTCGTAGTTTTTTTCAAAGAAGCTATCGATAGAAAGTTGCTAGGTACTCCTTTTCAGAATGTTTCGAAAATAAGTTAGGGAAACATCATCAAACTGCGCAACTACACGACAAACCTGCAATTTCTTTGGATGGTATTTGTCGATGAAGTCGACCACGTCTTGATATTTTCCTAACACCTCTTTTATTTGCGCCGAACCTATTGCAAGTTCACTCATACGGACGCCACACTCATGCTTTTCAATAATTCCTTGCTTTACTTCTAAAGAACGCATTCCCTTATTCCTTTTCTCACCACTACCACTTGCGAAACTAAGCCTTTTAGGACCCATGATTTACGTAAAATACCGTAAAAGGATGAACGTAAAAAATCACGATTAAAACACAGTTAATAGCAGAACGCACAGGGCACAACCACACAAAGCCGAGAGAACAGAGGAATGTCCCAAGCCACGCTAATTGAGGGTCCCTCCGAGGTCGAAGTGCTGCCTTCTATCGGCGGAAATAAAAAACACATCAGGCGCTATGAGCACCGACTACGTGTACGAGTATTGTTTACTTCGGGTGTCGAAAAAAAATTCGGGTATAGAGTAGGAACGTGTTCGAATTGTACTTCGCGTGTCGAAAAATTCGGATACAACCGGTACAATGAAAATTGCTTACTTCGTGTGTCGAAATAAAATTCGAGTGTAGAGTCAAAAATTTGCTCAAATTTTACTTCGGATGTTGGAAAATTCGGGTGTAGAGGTTCCACTGTACAGTATATATATATATATATATATATATATATATATATATATATATATATATATATATATATATATATATATATATATTGCCATTATTTATGATCAGTAAATATCATATATACATATACAATACTGCATACAGTATATATATATATATATATATATATATATATATATATATATATATATATATATATATATATATACATATATATATATATATATATACATATATATATATATATATATATATATATATATATATATAGTGTATATACAGTATACATATATATATATATATATATATATATATATATATATATATATATATACACACACAATATTGATGTACTTACATTACTCACAGAAATTTGAAGCAATTGAACCCAGCAGATTTCAGTATTTTTACAGCACCCACAATTCAGAAAAAAAGAAAAAAGAAAATTGCGCCTCTTTTATGTAATGCATTGTCAAAACGTAAAATCCCAGATATTTTACCCACAATGCATTAGCAAAAAACAAACTCCCATAGCAGCGTAAAAAAGTGCTTGGAATAAAAATATTCAATGTAAAATATCTTCGTACCTATTAATTAGCGGAAGATTCGAGTAAGAATTTTTGTATGAATTGTCTCCTAAAGATATAATGATAAATATTTACTGTATATAAGATGTGTAACTGATGTATTTATTAGTACTTAAAACTGTTCTGATGCAAATAATTGGGGGAAATCTGTATTTTTCAAATCATAGATGTTATGACTGGAAAAACCACATTTTAAATCAGAAACAAACACAAGAGCAACCGGAATCTAAGGAACCACACCTAACCCAACCTAGGAGCAGTATCCTTACCTACTTGTTCCTGTTTTACGACAACGTTCTATAACAACACCGATAGACAGCCGTTGCCTTACCTTGCCCTAAAACTAAATCTCGACACCTGTGTTTGTTTCCCAAATGGGGGTTTTGCACGTATCTCTTACTTTAACCCCTCCATGAATATTATAAAACACATATTTCTGACAATTTGCGACATCAAACCATTCAAAATACCTGTAAACACACTACTACCGAACTAAGTAATGTGGTTCAAATTGGTATTTTAGTACGGTTATATCTAATTAAGTTGGTAAAAATCAGTTTAAAATAACAGTATTGTACTACAATAAACTACAACATATACAACAAGTGAAAGAATATCGAATCTCTGAGTTTGGTCGTAACTGTAGTAATACTCAAAGCATATTAATGAATGACTCTGAAAATACAGTGTAAATACTGTACTTGGGAATCCAATTAAAAGAATACAGTATTGTACTACAGTAAACTACAACCTATACAATAAGTAAAAGAATACTAAATATCCGAGCTTGGTCGAGACTGTAATAATACCCAAAGCATATTTATGAATGATTCTGAAAATACAGTGTAAATGCATAAAATACATAGGAATGTAATAATACCCAAAGCATATTTATGAATGGCTCTGAAAATACAGTGTAAATACATAGAAATCCAATACACAGAATGGGTAATTTGTAAGAGGTTGGGTCACAGGTTAAAAATTAAGTAAAAACATCCTAACAGAGCCTTTAAAGTTCGTCGTGTTTCAAAATTCAAAATTTGTGACTGAAACAAGCACAAGATCACCACCTAACCTAACCTAGGAGACATATCCTTTCGTATGTACCTGCCGTATCCTTTGTCAACCCTAAGACTGCTTACCCCAAGACTAAAGCGGGGTTTACACGGGCGAGCAGCTCGTCGAGCCTGGCTCGACAACCCTGTGTTTGAATTGATGTTCGAGCGTGTAAACGGGCTATTTGGTTGTCGAGCGCGCTCGTCGAACGGCTCGATGAAAGTCAGGCTCATCTTGACTTTTGTGGGCGGAGCTACATTGTTTGACGAGCGGTGTGAACATGTGAACGGGTGTCGAGCATCGAACCTCAGTTGTTATTCAAACCTGCTAGAGGAAACATCATCAAAGAAATGAATAATGGCTGCCATTAATGAAAGCAAGAATGTATGTATGAAATCAAAGTACGACTTCCTAGTCGTACTTTGATTTCATACATACATATCGGGCTCATATAGCTTTATGGAAAGTTAAATCAAAAGACTATTCCAATAAAGTAGCCACAAACAAAGGAATAGCGGCTCTGCATGAAACATTGAAAGAACTAATTTTAAAGCAATAAGCAAGTTGGTGTGTGAAAATTTCTCTCTTTATAGTAGCCAATCCTTCGTCCGCTTTGATCTTTATTTTTTCCTTCTCAGTGCCACTGCTAAAGCAATGGCTATCAAATCGTCCTGGTCGAGAGACATGTTGACGTTGTTTTAGCACGAGGCACACTGAGGTTCGATGTACTGTCTGAAAGCTCTTCGAGCCGTTCTACAAATAGGTTCGACAACCGGGCTCGACGAGCTGCTCGGCCGTGTAAACCCCGCTTAAGTCTCAACCCTGTGTTTTCTTCCAAACCAGCTTCCGGCATGGCAAGGTACCACCAACTCATGATATTTCTTAAGCCGTAAAATTGGATTCATATTGTATTCCACCCATAGCTATACAACAATTTCCCCATAAATATAATCTATTTGATAAGTAATAAGTAAGTTTACAACTACCAAAGAACTACCGGTATAATAACCCAGCCCTAACTTCATTTAACCTAACCTAACATAAATAATAGTTTTACCTGTCCCAACATTATATATAATACCCGAATATTCAACCAGGCTAGTAGCCTACCTAGTTAACGCCTACCTATATTTTACGAAATTGTCTAAGGTAACCTTTCTAAAGTATATTAAATTCGGTAAAGTTGCAAAATATACTATAATACATACGGTACAAGTATTTAATAATCTATATTGATGGGTACTCACCAACTCGGCGACCGGGATTCCCAGATGAGGAGAGACGGGACGCTGTCATCTCGCAGCAACAAGATTCTTTTTACCGGGTACGCAAAATCTCGCTGATAGTTAATAGTTCCAATTTAATAATAGCAAATATAACGATAATAATTACAGCACAATAACGTTCACAGTTACATATAGACTCCGTAAGGTTAGACGGACACGCCGAAAACGAGAAAGATAAGTGAGGAGGTATAACCAAACGCTAGTAACAGGGAGAGTATGTAAACAATGCAGCTTCAGTCTCTAGTTCATTGTCGAGGCAGAGCCTTTACAACGGCGCATCTAGTAATCTTGCGATATATTTTAGATTTTACTTTATCTTTCTTTTATATAATTTTGTCTTTTTCTCCAAATCAGTTATAAAATGTCTTGCTTCTTTGCTACATTTCTGTCACTAGATTAAAGTAATCCAACTATTTTTCTTAAGTCTTCATTTCTTTCTTTTTTATATTCCGGCAAAATAACCAACATTGGTCTAATCTTCCCCCCTTTTTATAATGATTAGTATTAAAATTGTTGTTCGTGTTCTAACGTACAATACTAAAGCATAATATCATATATCTAATAGTTTAATTACTTTCTTCCACTTTTTGTATATTTCGAAGCTCACTTTACTTTCTAGTTCCTTTCATTTATCAGTATACCACTTTTTGGTTTCTGATTTTATTTATGTCGCAATCATTCTTCTCATTCGTTTTATAACCAGTGAACATGTATACTCCAAATCTTAACTTTTATAATATCTGCCTAAGAAAAAGATGCTTTAAACAATATTGTTAGGTTATTTTGGATCTTACATCTTGAAGGTTTCACCTAAAATATCTTATTTACTCTCTGTTTTTATCTCGTAGGGGCATTTAGTATGTCACTCTAGGCCTAGTTAAACCAGAAGACGATTTAACTGTACATGGGGAGACCTCCCAAGGCTTGCAGAAATGTGTATTGCCATTATGATTTGGGATGATATATAGGCCTAGGCCTAATTTTGATGATACAGCTAAATACACTTTTTTAGGCAATGAATCTTCAGACATTGTGAGAGAGAGAGAGAGAGAGAGAGAGAGAGAGAGAGAGAGAGAGAGAGAGAGAGAGAGAGAGAGAGAGAGAGAGAGAGAGAATTTTGATAATAATAATGATGATATATATTTTAATAGTTTTAAGAATATTAAGAGAGAGAGAGAGAGAGAGAGAGAGAGAGAGAGAGAGAGAGAGAGAGAGAGAGAGATTTGAAAAATATATCAGTAACAAGAAACAAGAGATGAGATGCAAGAATTAAGAAATGAAATGAAAGAATTGAAAAATGAAAAGAAAAGGAATGAAGATGACATAGATAGGAAGCACCTAACTGAAAAGCTGAAATCAAAGAAAACATTGATTGTAAAATCAACTGATGAGGTTTCAGCAGTTAATAATAAGAAAACAATTATGACCAAATTAAAAGCCCAAGTTGAAAGCACTGCTGAAACAAAAGATGGCCACCTGATCATAAAATTTGCAGATAAACAGAACCTGGAGCAGGCAAAATCAGAATTGGAACAAGGTAATGTAAACAAGATCACTGTTACTGAAAAAGGAAAACTTAAACCGAAGATAAAACTTACAAATGTACCAGAAGATGATGATGATATTATTCAAAGTCTGAAGCTTAAGAACCAGTGGCTAAATAGACACATTGTAGAAAATGATGATCTGACTATCAAGAATGGATAAACATAAACACTATATTATAAAATGTACACCTAAGATACGTAAAGCAATCTATGAAAATGGAGATAAACTTAGTACCACATATAGAATATGTAATGTTTACGACCATTACATGCCCTACCAGTGTTACAAATGCCAGGAATTTGGGCATAGTGCAGCAAATTGCAAGAATAAACAGTCGTGCCCCAAGTGCGCGGGAGAACATAAAGCGGGTCATTGCAATGTTGTTGAAGTTAAATGCATAAATTGTGTGAGAAAGAACTATGATGACACAAAACATAAATCCTATGATAGAGTAAACTGTGAAGTTTATCAACAAGAAATAACAAGAGCCAGAAACAATACTGACCATGGCTTCAATCAAGAATGAATGAATGATTTAAAGTTTTCAGGCATCCTGACATCTAAGGTCATTCAATCAAGAAAATATCATGTAATCTAATAAATATACAATCCATTGGCAATAAAAAAAAAAAAAAAAAAAAACTCATATCATTAAGGAAGTCGTAAGGGATCAAGATGTGGATATTTGCTTATTAACTGAAACTTGGTTGAGTGGTAATGTGAGTGACAGATCGAAAATAAATGAAATGACACCTAAATCTTGTAACTTTTATCATGAACCAAGAGAAAACAAAAGAGGTGGTGGCATTGGAATCTTAATTAAGAAATCATACAAAGTTACAGTACGAAATCATCTCATAGTTAATTCATTTGAATATATGAATATTAAAATTTTATCTCGAAATGTAAATCTACAAATAGTTATACTCTATAGACCACCGAGCAAAAGCAAAAGAATGTTTCTAGATGAATTTAATAACTTACTAGATACATTGAATGACAATCAAAATATAGTTATATGTGGTGATTTCTACCTACATCTTGATAACAGAGTAGACCCATATGTCAATGAATTTAGGGAATTGATTGACAACCACGACCTTGAAAACATAGTGTCTGAACCAACAGCTCAGTCTAATCATATACTAGATCTAGTTATAGTAAACAAAAACAACAACATCATACTAAATATGGAGATTGAACCTGACTGCTCTATATCCCCAATGCATAAGTTAATGTCTTTTGAAATAAATTTAGATGTTAGAAAAAATAATGCAATACAGAAGGAAATCACATACAGAATTAAGACTAACTTTGATCCAAAAGAGTTCATTGAACAAAGCCTAGAGGATATAAAAGGGATAACACCAGTCTGTAACTGTGAAGAGAATCACACCCTCGTAGAGAGACAATCCTGTATAAACTGCATTACTGATAGAAGTAAAACTATACTTGCAACTAATTATAATAATAGGTGCCCGGAAATAAAAAAAACAATCACAATTAAAGAAAAATCGAACTGGTTTGATAATGAATTATATGAAGAGAAAAAAGGAAAAAGAAAAATGGAGGATAAATGGAAAAGAAATAAAAATAATGAAAACTGGCAACATTACAAATCAGCTAGAAATCGCTACAATTACCTTATCTTAGTTAAAAAAAAGCCTATTATAAAAAAGTGTGCAATGAAAATGACCCACGGAAAATACATAAGAACCTAAAGAAACTATTAGGTCTAAAGACAGAAATAGTGTTGCCTGACATAACTAATGATCCTAAATGCCTAGCAAATGATTTTATTGATTATTTTGAGGAAAAAATAAATCAAATCTGCTCCAGTTTTCGCAACATCGGCACAACAGAGCGAAGGAGTACATCAGCAACAGGTGTAAGTAAGCTAAGGGTATTCAAAGAGTTAAGACAGAGTGACTATATGAGAATAATAAAGAAAGTAAAAAGAAAACTACTGCGGAATTGACCCATTTCCAATTGATGATGTAAAAGATGCAGAAAATTTCACCAGACTACAAGAGACCTACCGAAACATGGTAAATATGAGTCTAACACAGGCAGTTTTCCCTGATTGTGAAAAAGTTGCATGTATCAAGCCTGTGTATAAAGGAAAAGGTGATGCAGACAATTTAAGTTCATTTAAGCCAATATCAAATCTGTCATATTTTTCGAAAATTATTGAAATTGCTGTACTCGAACAAACTTGGAAACATCTGAAACAATCTAATGCCATACCCGATGATCAATCTGCATGCAGAGAAAATTACTCCACAGAAACAACAGTGTTAGCGATTAAAAATGACATAACAGAAATTATAGTATAACACATGGCAACTGTTGCATTCTTGTGATGCTTGATCTAAGTGCAGCATTTGATACTGTAGAACATACATATCTGATGGAAGACCTTAAAGCTGTGGGCATCGTAGAACGAGCATATGACTGGTTTGTGAGTTATCTTGAAAACCGCAAAGTTAAAGTAGTAATATCAAATGTTGAATCTGAAACAAGAAAACTAACCAAAGGGGTGCCACAAGGCAGTGTACTAGGTCCTCTCCTGTTTGAAATTTACACGATTTAACTGGCAAATATACTTGAAACTCACAGAGTTAAGTTTAAAATATACGCTGATGATACACAATTCTATTTCCCAATAGAATCAGTTGATGAAGCTAAAAGAAAGATACATGAAATAATGAGTGACATTAAGGCTTGGATGTTAACAAAAAAGCTCAAGCTCAATGGAGATAAAAGTGAATGTATTATTTTTGGAAATGAAAAAGATATAAAAAGAATCGAATGCTTCCAATGAATTGAAATAGGTCAATCGATCATTGACCTAAAGAAATCTGTCAGAAATCTTGGAGTAATCATGGATGATAGACTGACAATGATTGAACATATAAATAATATGGTAAGAAATTGTAACTATCATATTAAAAACATAGCATTTATTAGTAAATACTTCGATGAAAAATCTATGGCCATACTCATTAATCACCACATATTTTCAAGAATTGATTACTGCAACTCACTGTTCTATGGATTACCAAATTATCAGCTGAAGAAAATTCAGAGAGTACAAAACAGAGCCGCTAGATTAATAAAAGGACTACACAATAGGGAAAGAGTTACCCCTGCACTAATTAAATTACACTGTCTGCCGGTAAAAGCGAGAATTGAATACAAGCTACTCTTACCAACGTTTAAGATACTGAACCAAAATGAACCAAAATATCTAAAAGAAGGCCTGAATAAACTAGAACTAGAAACAAATGTTAACATAAGACACATGAGTGACAAACATAGGCTATCTGAACCAAGAACAAATGGTAAATTTGGTGAAAGGGCTTTTAGCTACTGTGCGCCTAGACATTATAATAAACTGCCAACTGAAATGAAGGACCTAAAGGGGAATTTAAGAAGACACTAAAGAGATTACTTTTCACAAGATCATGTGATTTGGAAGATGCTACAATCAAAGAATTGTATAAGTTATAATGAAAATGTTTCGTTAGATGATTGATATGGACCCGCCCGAGAAGTAGTTCACTCGACTTCAGTGGAGGGTTGGATTTAAACCCAAAACAAGTAAACAAGTAATTATTATAAGGTTACCTCTAGCCAATAACAAGTGATTTTCATACTTGGTAAGATTATACCTTAAATCATAATTAGACACGTACGTGGAGAGAGAGAGAGAGAGAGAGAGAGAGAGAGAGAGAGAGAGAGAGAGAGAGAGAGAGAGAGAGAGAGAGAGAGAGAGAGAGAAACACCAAAAGTATTAAAGAAAACAAGACCGCCTTAGGCAGATGACCTCAGTTTTTCATTTCAACAAAATGAGACAGATGTTTTAGCGGTACATGGCAATGTTTAAGAAACAACCACTTATTTTAGTTATCCTATTCTTTTCTTCAATTCCTATCATGTTACTATAATTGTCAACAACAAAATTATTGTATGTTCTCAAAATGAGTTTTGGTAAGCTCAATCAAAAATCTAGCCCTGCAGGATTATCTGTATTTTTTACCTTCGAGATTTCTAATTCTTAGATGTTTTAAAGTCTTCCTAATGATTTTACCGTAATATTAAATTACCACACGCGCAAAACATAAAAGATAACGAAATATATATTGCTAATCTGAAGAAATTAGAAAATAATCCTGTTATACGAAACGTTAACTGATTCTGAAGAGCAGTTACTCTAACCCAGCAATTACCCTTATCACACATGGCGGAGGCACGATGCCCTCGTCTGTTCCTCTTCTATTTAGTGTTACCAGGATATCTATGATGTTACACTCTCGACACTGGTGACCTCAGCGTTTTCCTGGCATCGTGAGAAGTTTTTTCTTTAGAGGGAATCTAGTTTTTGCATCAAGCAATTGAAAGCTGAGAAATATTTCTTTCGAATGTAGGTGTCACCAACGTCTTTGTACAACAACAACAACAACAACAACAGAACAAAAGCCTCAGATATGTCCTTACTCGTGTCTATGGTTTGGCCAGTTTTCATCACTAGTCTAGCCGGTGCTGATTGGTGAAGGTGGGAGACTTTAATCTGATCGCCCACAGCAAACTAACCTAGGTGGGTCCTGACTAGTATAGCTTTGCTGATCATGGCGATACTCAAACCCTTTCAACACGTTAAGGTATCCTCACTCAGAAAGTACATAGGAGATTGTGCATTGTTAAATAGGGTTTTATTTCCCAATGAAGGTATATGTGTATATATATATATATATATATATATATATATATATATATATATATATATATATATATATATATATATGTTCGGTTACGCTCAGCTTTTCCCATCCCTCTGTAGGGGGAGAGGGAGTAGTCATACTCTAGTAAGAAGGGGGACGTGTACATGTGAGCATATCCATCTAAATATTTAGCCGTCATTTTTGACGGGTTGCGTACACTAGTATGTGTATAAATAAGACAAATTATTTGCATGGAATAATTGCTCTTATAACTGAAAATAGAATAAAGATAAATGAATTAACACAGACTTCATTTCACAGCCTTTCGTTATACGTTATAACTAGTTCGTTATTCGTTATAACTGCACAGTTTTCAATTTTATCAATATAACTTGTTAATATCATGGATCAGCTGTCACTTTCAAACTAATTTAGGTAGAAATTATCAACCTCCCAAAATCAGGCATCAGCTGTCATATTCAGATTGATCCAAGTCGGAATTGTTTATGACACATTCATATTGATCAAGTTGAAATTGTTTATGACACATTCAGATTGATCCAAGTCGAAATTATTTACGACACATTCAGATTGATCCAAGTCAAAATTGTTTATGACACATTCAGATTGATCCAAGTCGAAATTGTTAAGTCGAAATTGTTTATGACACATTCAGATTGATCCAAGTCAAAATTGTTTATGACACATTCAGATTGATCCAAGTCAAAATTGTTTATGACACATTCAGATTGATCCAAGTCGAAATTATTAAGTCGAAATTGTTTATGACACATTCAGATTGATCCAAGTCGAAATTGTTTATGACACATTCAGATTGATCCAAGTCAAAATTGTTTATGACACATTCAGATTGATCCAAGTCGAAATTGTTAAGTCGAAATTGTTTATGACACATTCAGATTGATCCAAGTCGAAATGATTTACGACATTCCCGTTATCAAAAACCCAAAAATTTCTTCTCCCATTTTTTCTCCAGAGGCATTTTCTTACAAACAGGAAATTTTCATCAGGTTAATTACAGGGGACCACAATTCGCGGCTTCTGTTGATTGCAGATGTCAAGGTCAAAGGTCAGGCAATTATCAAGAAGAATTACGTGGGATAGGAATTATTATCGCTGGGGTCAAAGTTATATGAGGATGCACTCCGAAGAGATTTTGCATTTAGTGAGGTTGCAGATATGATTATGCTGTTATTTGAGAGGTGGAATTTTGATCTTACGTATACTAGTAGAAGAACTATCCGCAGGTGTGAAGACTGATAATTGTGTATGTATGTATTTATGTATGAAAGTATGTATGTATGTATGTATGTATGTATATATGTGTTTGTTTTTGTTTATGTATACACAGACACATTTATATATATGTATATATATATATATATATATACTGTATATATATATATATATATATATATATATATATATATATATATATATATATATATATATATATATATATTTATGTATATATATATAAAATTTATATATATAAATATGTTTATATATATATGTATATGTATATATATATATATATATATATATATATATATATATATATATATGTATATGTATATATATATATATATATATATATATATATATACATATATATACTTATATATATGTATATATATACATATATATACATACATATATATATATATATATATATGCATGTATGTATATATATATATATATATGCATGTATATATATATATATATATATATATATATATATATATATATATATATATATATATATATGCATGCAAAAGAACCACAAGGAAAACGAAAATAGGAAATATAAGATTAAGTCTCCTGAAGAAGTATCACGAAACGAGTCAGGACTTAATCTTATATTTCCTATTTTCATTTCCCTGTGGTTTTTTTGCATCTGAGCATCACGTTTCCTTGTGATTTTTACGCATATATATATGTATATATATATATATATATATATGTGTGTATGTGTGTGTATATATATAGATATATACATGTATATATATATATATATATATATATATATATATATATATATATATATATATATATTTATATATGATATATATACACATATATATATATATATATATATATATATATATATATATATATATATATATATATATTTATATATACAGTATATATGTGCGTGCGTGTGTGCGTACAAGGAAATGTGTATCACTGCCTACAATGGTCTCTGTACTACATACCTCGAAGTATCTTACCTTGGTCATACCTGACTGAAGCGCCGACGAAGTCAAGGAACCTTAAAAGACTATCAATCTATCTTTGGTCTTTACTACAGCGACCTCAAGAATGTTCATTATTGAGAAATCTAGTGCAATGGAACATGGCTCTAATAGGCCTATTTTTTTTAGGTGGAATGGGAACATTCAATTCAAGTTTGTAATATAATCTATTCTTTTGTTACACATGTAACAGTTCTTCTATGTATAGGTGATAGTAAGCTCTTTAAATAGCGTGTCCATATCTCCTTATTTTAAGGTGTAAAAGCATACATGCGCTCATACATATTACTATATATATATATATATATATATATATATATATATATATATATATATATATATATATATATACATATATATATGTGTGTATATATATATTTATATACATATACATATAAATATACACACAAGCATATATATACTGTATATATATACATATATGTATATATATATATATATATATATATATATATATATATATATATATATATATATATATATACAGTATGTGTGTGTGTATGCGTCCGTGCATGTATATTATATATCAGCATGTATGTGAGAGAGAGAGAGAGAGAGAGAGAGAGAGAGAGAGAGAGAGAGAGAGAGAGAGAGAGAGAGCGCTCTATCAATAATCGTTGCTCCCGATATCTGACAGCTTACAGTTAGCCCTCACAACAGATAAATCACCTGTAGCCTCTACAGGTGACTCTGGGCTTCAAGTCTTCTGGAAAAAAAGAAAAAAAAGCAATATACAGCGGTTTGTTTCTTAGCTTTGATGTGACCGAAATAACAACTCCTTGATCGTAGTTCCCACAATCTCGAGAGAAACCTAAAACAATGTTTGGCAGGACACGGACTATCCATTATGGCTGGGAAAAAATTCTTCTTCTTGTGATTTGATAAATCCACTGTTCATGACTGATGTTAACTGTATTTCTTTTTCTGTCTAGTTGATTGATTAATTTCCAATGAAAATCGCAAGAGCTAGAAAAAGCAGTTCATATTGAAGATAGATTAAAAAAGATAATAGTTCTTTTGATATTTGTCATTTCTTCTTGAGATTTGATAAATCTACTGATCATGACTGATATTCCCTTTATTTCTTCTTCTATCTAGTTTATTGATTAATTTCTAATGAAAATCGTATTGAAAATTGAAAATTGAAATTTGAAAATTGTATTGAAAATTGAAAATTGAAAATTGAAAATCGTATTAAAAATTGAAAATTGATTAAAAAAGATAATAGTTCTTTTTATATTTGTCATTTCTTCTTGAGATTTGATAAATCTACTGTTCATGACTGATATTCCTTTTATTTCTTCTTCTATCTGGTTTATTGATTAATTTCTAATGAAGACTGCAAGCTCCGATAGATTTTAGTAGCATATGTAACTTCACTAAGACATGAGCAGCCATTGCCTAGCCCCCTCGGGTCCTAGTTTGATGGGCATTTTTATTCATTTTAAGAAGTGCTGTTTATAAAATAATAATTTTCTAAACAATGGCAGGACAGGATTAGAAATGAAACTATAAGAGAGATTACTCGAGTGCCATATGTGGATGAGATCATGATGACGGGTAAATGGAGATGGTTTGGTTAAGCTCTTCGCACTCCCCAAGAGAGATTAGTTCACCAAACGTTCAGCTGGGCTCCGTAAGGGGCTAGAAGAGTTGGAAGACCCAAGCCTACGTGGCTGAGGACTATGAAGTGTCAAGTAGGAGATGTTGAATGGAGAAGTATTGAATTAAAAGCTCAAGATAGAGACGATTGGCGAAATCTAACCGAGGCCCTTTGCGTCAATAGGCATAGGAGGAGATGATAATAATGATTATGATGATGATGAAACAGCTTGAAAAATGAAAGAAAATGCTTTTGATCACATACTTATAAGCTAAGCACCTTTGTTTTTTCAGGCAGCGTTGCCAAGAGTTTCCCCTTTTGCTATACACAGCGTTGCCAGCTACGATGTTCAGCTGTCAAACGTCTCATTAGCTTCCTGTAAAGTTTACCGGATATAATGATGCCAGCTGTACATATCTAAATCATGACTATTATCATTATTATTACTTGCTAGGCTACAACCCTAGTTGGAAAAGCAGGATGCTATAAGCCCAGGGGCTCCAACAGGGAAAATAGCCCAGTGAGGAAAGGAAAAAAAGGAAAATTAAATATTATAAGAAGTGTAACAACATTAAAACAAACATCTCCTATATAAGATATAAAAACTTTTAACAAAACAGGAGGAAGAGAAATAAGATGAGAGAGTGTGCTCGAGTGTACCCTCAAGCAAGAGAACTCTAACCCTTAGTTTTGGAAAATTGTTTGTAAATGTATTTAGGTGTAAAATATATATATATTTTCTTTATATTTCTTAAAATATTAAATCATATTATAACCTACAATTGATGCACCTGACCTTTTAACTGACCTTTTTCTAACTGACCTTTTGACTGACTTTTCGGTAATTGATCTGTCATAATCCCATTGTAAAAGGTCACAATCTTTGATCTCATAACTGTTCACACAGTGATGCCTTTGTAGGTCATACTGTCAATCATATTTTCCTATTAATATTTGATATTTTCCCTATTAATTTATTAGTTATTATTATTATTATTATTACTAGCCAAGCTACAACCCTAGTTGGAAAAGCAAGATGCTATAAGCCCAAGGGCTCCATCAGGGAAAAATAGCCCAGTGAGGAAAGGAAATAAGGAAATAAATAAATGATAAGAATAAATTAACAATAAATCCATCCTAAAATCAGTAACAACATCAAAACACATATGTCCTATACAAACTATTAACAAGGTCAAAAACAGATATGCCCTATATAAACTATAAAAAGACTCATGTCAGCCTGGTCAACAAAGTAAAAACTTTCAAAGTAAAAATTCCGTTATTATCATTAATTTAGATTTGCTTTGTAAGTTACTTATTTAGTCAAAATTTAGGTAAACATAATTAAGTGAATGTTTGTTTTAGTCTTATATGTGAAAGATTTATTTTAATGTTACTGTTCTTAAACTGTATTATTTTAATTGTTCATTACTTCTCTTGTATTTTATTTATTTCCTTAATTTCTTCCCTCACTGGGCTATTTTTCCCTGTTGGAGCCCTTTGGATCATAGCATTCCGTTATAGGGTTATAGCTTGGTTAATAATAATAATAATAATAATAATAATAATAATAATAATAATAATAATAATAATAATAATAATAATAAGGAACTATTTGGCTTATAGTATCCTGTTGTAGCTCAGATAATGATAATAATAATAATAATAATAATAATAATAATAATAATAATAATAATAATAATAATATCTCAAATTTTATACCATCTTATGTTTCTTTGGAAAATTCAAATAAAACTACAAATTAATACAAATATTTTTATTCATAATTAATAATCTTTGCACAGATCATTAATCGATATAGCTACGTGCAAAATAGCTGATATAACATTATCAACTGAGTGGTCACTTCAAAAAAAAAAAAAGTTATAACAATATTATACATAGATAAAAATATAAAATTCAACAATTTAAACGATAATCCTATAACAAGTGCAGTTTTTAAAGTGAATAAGTTTTTATACATTTCTATATATAAATATATTTCATATACTTCATAAGATAAGTAGGAATGTTATGTATATATTAGTTATTAAATAGTTATATCATTTATCAATAATTTAAGATAATTACATGTCTGCTATACTACATATATGTTTCTCTACAAAAGCTTAACATAAATTAAGTGATATTATGACTCTTTCATAGCACTACGGTATGTACTTAGATATAATAAATACAGATTTGTCAACAAAAACTTAATATAAATAAAATAGTACTATGAATCTTTCATAGCACTACGTACTTGGCTATAACAAATACAGATTTGTCAACAAGAGCTTCAAGTAAATCATATAATATTACGACTCCTTCATAGCACTACGTACTAGGTCATAACAAATACAGATTTATCAAAAGAAAAAAGGAAAGCACAAAAATACAAAAAGAATGTAATTACAGAAATGATACAAAGATAAAACAAAATAGTAATCATAAGTTTTCGGTCAATCCATAATTTCCCGAAGCAAACCTGAAAGAAGTCAGTGGGAAGCGACAAACGGTTTACAGTCAAACCCCTACCCCTAAGCCGTTGAAATTTCTGCAATAGCCATCATTACAGGTTGTTAGCTCAAAGAATAGAAGACTTTAGAACGAGATTAACATGACTCGAGCAAAATGATCGATGTAGCAATTGGCAGAGAAGGAAATCGGTTTGGATGTAACGGTCTAGTGACGCCAGTGACTCTAGACAAAGCGCCTATTTCGTCTTGATGATGGTCAGAATTGCACACATTGCTCAAATCCTGTTGCGTCCCTTTTTTGACTGACTGGTAATTAAGTTTTGTGTGATTGTTTTTGATACCGTAAGGAGGTAACCACTTTATCAATCTGGTTCTCTGTCTGTTTCCTTTGTAGAAGTTTCTGATTCGAGTCTGGATGATAGATTCGAGATTGGACGACTGCTTGATTTTACCTAAAACGTCTTAGATTCGAGTGGAGAAGGTTGTTTAGTTCACAGTATTCTAGAAGTTTTAATCCACCTGTAACCAGACTGCGGAAGGATCTTCCTAATCAGGCAGTTGAATCGATGGAACTTCAGAAGTTCATGCATTTGAACAGGCTGACATAAGTCTCTTTTTATAGTATATTTATGAAGTATTTGTTTTAATGTTGTTGATCTTAAGATATTTTATATTAATTATTCATTACTTCTCATGTGGTTTATATATTTCCTTGTTTCCTTTGCTCACTGGGGTATTTTTCCCTGTTGGAGCCCTTGGGTTTATAGCATCCTTCTTTTCCTAATAGGGTTGTAAATTAGATGATGATGATGATGATAATAATAATAATAATAATAATAATAATAATAATAATAATAATAATAATAGTAATACTACTACTACTACTACTAATAATAATAATAATAATAATAGTAATACTACTACTACTAATAATAATAATAATAATTATTATTATTATTATTATTATCATTATTATTATTATTATTATTATTATTATTATTATTATTACTATAATAATAATAATAATAATAATAATAATAATAATAATAATAATAATAATAGCATTAAAATATTTTTGACTCCATTTCAGTTGACTGAATGCAATCCAATACAAGTTGTCAGTCCAATTGACCATAAGAAATCTTTGATTCGATTCTGTCTCTGTTATGATCAAATTAACTCAAGTTCTTTGACCAGGATCCGATGACCTTTGACATTGACATTCTGATTTGGCTGATTGAAAAATACGATACCAATTAGAGAATATCACATTTCTTATTCTTTATCATCTGCTCGACTCCTATTTCCCAAGAGAATGTATCCTATGTCCTTATCGATAGTTAAATCTATTTACCAATTGCTTCGTCATTTCCTGTCAATGAGTAACTTTTTAGACCGTGATAAAGAGGAAGTAATTGGTATATTTATAGTGCAGTGATGAAGCAAGATGAAATAGGGAAGGTGAAAAAGTGAAGGTGAAAAAGGGAAGGTGAAAAAGTGAAGGATAGAAAAAGGGAAGGTGAAAAAGTGAAGGATAGAAAAAGGCAATGTGAAAAAGTGAAGGTGAAAAAGTAAAGGTGAAAAGGGAAGGTGTGAAAAAGGGAAGGTGAAAAAGTGAAGGATAGAAAAGGGCAATGTGAAAAAGTGAAGGTGAAAAAGGGGAAGTGAAAAAGTGAAGGGGAAATGGAAGGTGAAAAAGTGAAGATGAAAAAGTGCAGGTGATAAAGGGAGATGAAAAAGGGATGTAAAAGGGAAGGTGAAAAAGTGAAGGTGAAAAAGTGAAGGTGAAAAAGGGAGGGTGAAAAAGGCAAGGTTAAAAAGGGAAGATGAGAAACGGGAAGATGAAAAAGGGAAAATGAA
>NC_090742.1:2467131-2472131 GCF_036898095.1 Palaemon carinicauda
TATATTTACAATGTATGCATACAGTATATGTATTTATGTGTACTGTGTATACACACACACACACACACATATATATATATATATATATATATATATATATATATACATATATATATATATATATATATATATATATATATACATATATATATATATATATATGTGTGTGTGTGTGTGTGTATGTGTATTGTGTGTGTGTATTATGTGTGTGTTTGTGTGTGCGTACGTTTCTGTGTTTGAATTTAAACAAAGTTTAAGGCAGGTAATTCAAAGTCCTTAAATTGATTTCAGCATCTTCTTCATATACTCTCTCGATAACAATATCATGTTTCCTTCTAAAGCTATTTGTAATCTCACACAGAAAAAAATATGAATCAAAACAACGCCCCATCAGGGTTTTTTTTTTTTTTGTGGGGGGGGTCGGGGGGGGGGTCGGGGGGGGGGGGAGGCATTAGTACTTAAAAAGGCCGAATAGAAGTAATAAGAATGTCATATAGGCTTCATAAGTTGCCTTATTGATTTAGAATCTGTATTACTTTACATACACATATTATTGTCCTAGTTAATTTTGATAATGCCTTTCTTCGCATGTCAATACACAAGCATTGCTCATTACATTATATACATATACATAACAGATCCATATACATAAGTCGTACAGGTAAATTCCACAAACAATGAAATCGGACATGAAAGAGCATTAATCTCTATACGAACAAGTGTGTTCACGAGAACAGTTAATGAATGCTCCTGCTTAAAGTTTATGGGCTTTGATGCTATCAAGGGTAGAAGGGAAAAAGTGAAAGAAACCCAACTGTGCAGACAGATGTTAGTTTTGGCTGGAAAGAAGATCAAAAGATGAAGTGATGTACTTGAAATGAGGCAAACATGAACTTTGGTATTTCCCAGTTTTTATGTGTATGTATATTTATATTTATTAAGGGGGTTCTATAGGCTTCCAAGTAACCTTTCTGTTACTAAATAATCCTTAAATAAGAATGAATCATTTATATTTCTCTTTGTTGTGGTTAGGAAGTGAAGTGTCATGTCTACTCAAAAAATAATCGATACTACAAAAATTAACTTTCATTGTCTTCTCTTCCTAGTAATGACGTCAGAATATACACGCCTCTTGAAAAAGAATGAAAATTAAGTACTTGTAATGACGTCATTGATATGCACAAAGTGAATGAAAATAAAAAAAATTTCCCTTCATCATTTGTTGAAGTTATTGATTACACAAAGTTACAATCCTTACTGATCTGCAATTGGCTTCTCTTCCTATTAATGACGTCATGATATACACGCCTCTTTAAAATTAAAAGAACAAAACATTTTCCTATCGACCCTTATTGGGGTTACTGATTGCACAAACGCAAACAGTTTGACTCATCAATAACCATATGATAGAAAGGCACTTAGTTACAATCCTTAGTATCAATTAAAACATTTCTAAAAACCCAAAAAATAAATTCAAATGAACCCAAAAATGATAAGCGAAACTGCTTCACACAAGCAGAATAAACAAACGCGAACAGTTTGATTCATCAATAACCTTAAGTACAATCTTTATTAATAAAAACATTTCTAAAAAACCCAAGAATTAATTTAAATGAGCCCAAAAACAATAAGCGAAACTGCTTCTCGCAAGCAATTCTCCCAGGATGAAACGTGATGTGGGTGTTGAACACAAACGATTTTGGGAGCTGTTTCTCTCACTAGAACAGCCGAATCTAATCTAAATCAATTGGACATTCAGAACCAAAAGGAATTTCCCTCACGTCACGATTTAGAAGGTGGGGGAGACCAAGACCTTGGGGGAGACCTGGCCAACGAGGCCGTTCCCTTTGAAATTTCTTTCCCCGTCGGGATCGATTCTCGGGACTCTCCTTGTCTTGTAACCCCGTCAAAATGGTTTGAGAATCGAGAGTTTTAACTGTAAATTATTCTAATTGGTTTACAGTTTTCTAGTTTGGAGTGACTGAGATAGAGATGGAATTGGCGCTTTTTAAGGGTTTGGGAATCGAGAGTTTTATCTTTTGTTATTAATTGTTTTACAGTTTTCTAGTTTGGAGTGACCGAGATAGAGATGGAATTGACGCTTCTTAAGGGTTTAGGAATAAAGAGTTTTTTCTTTTGTTATTAATTGTTTTACAGTTTTCTAGTTTGGAGTAACAGAGATAGAGATGGAATTGGCGCTTTTCAAGGGTTTGGGAATCAAGAGTTCTATCTATTGTTTTCCTAATTGTTTTTCAGTTTTCTAGTCTGGGGTGACTGAGATGGAGATAGTATAGCAGCCCAAGTCAAACTCTTTCTTTAAGAATTAACGTTCTTCTTTTTTTTCTTTTTTTATGGCCCACTTGCCTGTGAATAAAACCAACGTACAGTCACGTGTGCAGCCTAAATTCATTCATACATCGTATCAGCATCAAACCTTTTCACTAGAGAGTCTTTGATTCCCTGAAGTTGAATTGTATAAATTTGCCTCTATGATTTAAAAAGTAGGTTACACGATCTATGGAAACAGAGATTAATGCAGAGACTTCATGCTATGGAATCTATAAATTTGCCTCTATGATTTAAAAAGTAGGTTACATGATCTATGGAAGCACAGAGGAATATAGAGAATTCACCCTACGCAAATTAACGAGATGTAAAACTGACCAAACCGACTGACACCCAATTTGGTCATTATCTGCAAAACTCGAGATTTTGACAGTTCGGCAATGATTTCCCCACCTTATATGGAACACGGGCTCTTGGCAAAGTATTCGGACCTAGCTTAGAATCTCTTAGAATGAGTGGCGTTAGTGAATCTGTATCCTTAGATGATGGCAAACATTCCTTACGAAGGCTAAACCCCTTAGATATCTCCGAACTGCTGAAAACAAAACTATAAGTGAAATGAGAAAAATTGACGCTAAAGAAAAGATCTGGCTGCTCTTGCACTGTATGAGAGAGAGAGAGAGAGAGAGAGAGAGAGAGAGAGAGAGAGAGAGGAACGAAATTGAAAGACTTAAGACTAATTAAGGAGAGAGAGAGAGAGAGAGAGAGAGAGAGAGACGAATGAAATTTAAAGACAAGGCTGAGAGAGAGAGAGAGAGAGAGAGAGAGAGAGAGAGAAAGAGAGAGAGAGACGAATGAAATTTAAAGACAAGGCTGAGAGAGAGAGAGAAAGAGAGAGAGAGAGAGAGAGAGAGAGAGAGAGACGAATGAAATTTAAAGACAAGGCTGAGAGAGAGAGAGAGAGAGAGAGAGAGAGAGACGAATGAAATTTAAAGACAAGGCTGAGAGAGAGAGAGAGAGATAGATAGAGAGAGAGAGAGAGAGAGAGAGAGAGAGAGATTATACGATGATTAAGGGTCTCTCAAGAGTAACATAATCAAAGTGACTTCCAGAAAAGTGAAATGGAAGGAAATCTTTAGCATTGAGAAATCAAAGAATCGAAAACAAAAAGATCGAAGATTAGCTATTGTTATTATCATTATTATTATTATTATTATTATTATTATTATTATTATTACTTGCTAAGCTACAACCTTAGTTGGAAAAGCAGGATGCTTATAAGCCCAGGGGCTCCAACAGAGAAAATAGCTCAGTGAGGAAAGGGAACAACGAAAAATAAAATATTTTAAGAGGAGCAACAATATTAAAATAAATTTCACTGTGGCCTGATTGGTAACGTCTCTGCCTGGTGTTTGCCAGTCGGTGGTTCGAGTCCCGCTCAGACTTCTTAGTGCCATTAGTGCCTGCAACCTTACCATCCTTGTGAGTCATCAGCAGCCACTGCCTGGCCCTTCCTGGTCATAGCTTGGGTGGAGAGGAGGCTTGGGCGCTGATCATATAATATATGGTCAGCCTCTAGGGCATTGTCCTGATTGCTAGGGCAATGTCACTCTCCCTTGCCTCTGCCATTCATGAGCGTACTTTAAACCTTTAAACCTTTAAAAACTTTAACAAAACAAGAGGAAGAGAAATAAGATATAAGATAGAAGTGTTTTGTAAATTGCATCATTTCAGAAATGGGGTGACAATCTGTCCTTTCTTCACGAAGGGACCTTTCTGATTGAGAATTTTCTATCTATCAGAATTCATCCTTGTTTGTACAGTAATTCATGTCGAAATTTTCTCTGTAATTTATGATTCCTGTTCTTTCATTGTCTATTAATCATATGTTTAAAGGTTTAAAGGTCGCTCATGAATGGCAGAGGCAAGGTACAGAGACATTGCCCTAGCAATCAAGACAGTGCCCTAGAGACTGACCATATATTATATGATCAGCGCCCAAGCCTCCTCTCCACCCAAGCTAGGACCAGGGAGGGCCAGGCAGTGGCTGCTGATGACTCAGCAGATAGACCTATAGGCTTCCCCAAACCACCCAACCTTAGCTCACAAGGATGGTAAGGTTGCAGACACTAATGGTACTAACGAGTCTGAGCGGGACTCGAACCCCCGACTGGCAAACACCAGACAGAGACGTTACCAATCAGGCCACAGCAACCCGGAGCAAACTTCCTTCATCTGATACTCCTTTCATTATACATTGTGGCACCAAAAATCTAACGCCATCATATTTGTTTTTCATTACCTCCGCCAACGAAGTTGGGAAGATGTTATGTTTTTGTCCCTGTTTGTCTGTTTGTCTTTTTGTGAGCAAATTACTGGTCACAATTTTACTCATAGAGTAGTGAATCTTGCAGGGATTAATTGTTCTATTAAGACGTGAAAGTTGATTCAATTTTGAAAATCCTAGGTCAAAGGTCAAGGTTAAGGCCGAACAAAAGGTCGACCGAATTAACCTTAAGGCTAGCTGGTTTATTTTTAAAGGCCGTTCATGAATGGCAGAGGCAAGGGACAGTGACATTGCCCTATCGAGCAGGACGATGCCCTAGAGACTGACTATATTACATATTATCAACGCCCAAGCCCACTCTTCACCCAAGCTAGGACCAGGGAAGGCCAGGCAATGGCTGCTGATAACAACAGATAGACTTGTAGGC
>NC_090742.1:2477131-2489631 GCF_036898095.1 Palaemon carinicauda
TATTCTAGTTTTCTTATTTTCTTTCCTCACTAGGCTATTTTTCTCTGTTGGAGGCCTTGGGTTTTAGCATCTTGCTTTTCCAACTAGGGTTGTAGCTTAGCAAGTAATAATAATAATAATAATAATAATAATAATAATAATAATAATAATAATAATGATGATTTGGAGCGAGAAGTAAAAAGGAATAATTACTTTTACTGGTATCCTTTCCTCACGGGGATATTTTTCCCTGTTTGGAGCCCTTGTGCTTATATCATCCTACTTTTCCAACTAGGGTTGTGGCTTAGCTAATAATAATAATAATAATAATAATAATAATAATAATAATAATAATAATAATAATAATAAAGTTCTGAATGTACTTCATGATTAGGCCTACTTTTAAGCTAATCGTAATTTTACGATTACACTAGGCCTACATGTTATAAGGAGAACTCTTTTAAAAGAGTTTAATTTATGTAGATTACAAAACTACTTCTTAAATACATTGTCGTTCCAATAATTCGTTAAGGCTGCTCAGAAACTCCTATTCCAAGAAGCTTTGAAAACATTGAAGGAATAAAAAATTCAATTTCCAGGAAAAGTGACACACGAGATGAGAGGACAAGAAAGGGTAGATTGGTTCTGGTTCATTGTTGACGTCGTCGCAATTTTAAGGGTCAGTGAGGTATTTTATTGGTTCAACTGCATTTTACAAACGTTTTTCATCACTGTAGATGATTTACTATGTTGAGCATCTCTCTCTCTCTCTCTCTCTCTCTCTCTCTCTCTCTCTCTCTCTCTCTCTCTCTCTCTCTCTCTCTCTCATCTTATATATGAAAGATCTAGTTTAATGTTGGTACTGTTCTTGGAATATTTTATTCTAATGGTTCATTATTATTTTTTTATTTATTTCTTTATTATCTTTCCTCATTGGGCTATTTTTCCTTGTTGGAGCCCTTGGCCTTATAATATCCTGCTTTTCCAACTAGGGTTGTAGCTTAACTAATATTATTATTATTATTATTACTATTATTATTATTATTATTATTATTGGCAATAATAATAATAATAATAATAATAATAATAATAATGATAATAACAACAACAACAACAACAACAATAATAATAATAATAATAATAATAATAATAATTCATAGAAGCATACGTGTGCATGTTGGTTCCTTTCTCAAAAAACTTGTTTCTGAAGATTATGACATAGCACAAGCTATGATTAGCATACATTCTTAGGTACACACACACACACACACACACACACACACACACACACACACACACATTCAAGAACTTGTCTTTTAAACCTAATCTAAAAGATTTTCATATGATTAAAACCACATTAAGACCTAATCACTCAAAAATATTTTCTATCAATTTTTGCCTTTAAGTCACACGACTCTGCATAGAGTTGCCTTTAAGTCACACGACTCTGCATAGAGTTGCCTTTAAGTCACACGACTCTGCATAGAGTTGCCTTTAAGTCACACGACTCTGCATAGAGTTGCCTTTAAGTCACACGACTCTGCATAGAGTTGCCTTTAAGTCACACGACTCTGCATAGAGTTGCCTTTAAGTCACACGACTCTGCATAGAGTTGCCTTTAAGTCACACGACTCTGCATAGAGTTGCCTTTAAGTCACATGAATTTGTTCATGTTGATTACAAGACAAACTTGTTCTCGTTCCTTAGGTAAAGTATATTCACATTGAATTTTCTTGCTTAAAAAAAATACAAATAAATAAATAAACTCGAGCTAGATTAACAAGTTAAGAGCATAATGGCATGAGAATGAAGTTTAAAACAGTTATTTCGTAATTTGTTAATAGTAATACACTAACTGCTATTATAGTTTTTTATTTAGCCTTGGTCTATGACAGACTATTTCTCATATACTGTATACTAAAGATTTTCAATCGCCCTATGAAAAAAAACTTAAAGAAAATAGTTGGATCATTTTTATCTATTGAAATAAATATAGAAAAGAAGAAAGACATATTATATATATGATGTGGTGAAAAGGAAAAAATTATATGTAAGAAATATAGACTAAAATTCAAAATATATCGCAAGATTACTAAAGATTTTCAATCACCCTATGAAAAAGATTTAAAGAAAATAGTTGGATCATTTTTATCAAGTGAAAGAAATATAAAAAAGAAGAAAGACATTTTATATATGATGTGGTGAAAAGGACAAAATTATATATAAGAAATATACAGTAGACTAAAATTTGATATATATCGCAAGATTACTGGAGGAGCCGTTGTAAAGGCTGGAGTGTCTCTAAGGCATCCTATTTGTTTATACTTCCTCGCTTATCTTTCTCGATTTCGGCGTGTCCGTCTAATCTTACGGAGTTTCTATTTAAATGTGAACTTTATTGTGCTGTAATTATTATCGTTATATTTGCTATTATTAAATTCGAAGTATTAAATATCAGCGAGATAATTGCGAGATGATAGTGTCCCATCTCTCCTCATCTGGAGCGCCGGTCTCCGAGTTGGTGAGTACCCATTAATATAGATAATTAAGAAATTGTATCATATGTGTTATAGTATATTTTGCAGCTTTACCGGATTTAATATACTCTAGAAAGGTTACCTTAATGATTTTCGAACACTTTAGGTAGGTGTTAACAAGGTAGGCTACTGTCCTGGTTGAATGTTCGGGTATAGAGTCCTTTCAATACACGTCATCAAACTTCCGGTCCGCCATCTTGGAGGACATACAAAGACGCGTTCAGTGAATAGCTATGGTTGAACTGTTGAATATTTAGCCATTTCATCACATTCACATTCACACAATGTCCAGTTTTTGCGCTATTGCTGGCTGTGGGAATCGAGGACGAAGAGATGACAAGAGTCTCTACTGCATACCGGCAGGTATTCAGAATCAGGACAAAGATACAGAAGAATTATCCAAGCGCAGACGTGACTTGTGGTTGACCAGAATATCACGGGCTGATCTACGTGAATCCTCACTACCCTACGCACGTATTTGTTCTGATCATTTCATATCAGGTCAGTCTCGGCTAGGCCCTAAAAGTATCATTATTCCTGGGTAAACATGCTATATCCGATCGCATAGGTGACTTGACAAGTATCATCGTCAGTTCAGTGTGTAGTGTGTGTGTGGGGGAGGGGGCATCTCAATTTCTAAACATCAAAGGGGCATCTCAGATTTTCAAAACAAAAATTAAAAGTGCCCATATTGGCTATATTAACAAAGGCTACTTACCTGGGTCTCTATTTCGTCAAGGTGCTCATGCCTATATATAATTAAGTGTATATTTATATTTATTTTAATTTGTGTATTAAATTGTGCAGACATACAGGCCTATGTGATGAATAAACATTGATTATAAATAATAATAATATCTGAAAGCTGGTTTAACCTGAAGGGGTCTTCAGCTTATATATGAAACATCGAAAAAATCATTAAACTTGCGCATTTAATTGCAAGGAGGCAAAACGATCGTCCAAGAGCATTACAATAGAGTTTGTCCATCATGTGTTTATATGTATATAAGAAATTATAGCATTTGTAACCAAACACAAACACAATGGTTAGGCATGAACTGATAAAGATTTGACATTATAATGCAAAACTTTTACATACATTTTGACTATCAAAAATTATAATACACAAGGTTAGGCTAAATGATCAATATTAGCTTTATAATTATAAACACTCTTCATTGGCCCAGTGTTTATCTAATTTTGGACTTAAAAGCATTAAAGGGAAAAACAACGAATTTTGGAAGCAGATTATTCAATGGAAATGTATGCCCACTCATGTTCTGGGTTGGCCGACAGTACCTAGTAGTTCACCATATCAATGTATGAAATACTGGGAAAATCCCCAATATTTTGACTGAATGAATTCTACATCTGGTATGGATCTAGGCCATCAATTAGATCGAGTTTCTGCTTGTAAAAACGCTTATCATCACCCGACAATTGTTTGACAAAGTCGCTCTCATTGTCCATATTCGCTGTAGCAGCCGCCATGTTTTCGCTTTGTATGTCCTCCAGCATGGCCGCCGGCGATTCCCAGTGACGTCATTGAAAGCACTCTATTAAGTTTCGATATTGGGTAGGTTAGGTTAAGTGAAGTTAGGACGTTTTTACTTGACTTATGACCGGTTAATTAACCTCATACAAATACTCCATTATATTTATAAGATTTTTATGTGAATTATGTATCTACTCTGTATTTAAATATTATTGATGCCATTCTTGAATTTGGTTTAGGTACTATTAAAGTCTACCAAACTCGTATATCATGGTAAATATTTACTGTTGCACCATATTTCTAATGAGGAAAATGAGTATTGTTCCAGATGTATATATTAATAAATTGAATTGTTTAGATGCTAGTAATTGGGGGAAATCTGTTAAATATTTACTGTTGCACCAAATTTCAAAAGAAAAAAGTAAGGAGCGTTCCTAATTTATTTATTAGTACATTGAACTGTTTTGATGCTAATAACTGGGGGAAATCTGTATTTCATAAACATTGTTTTAAAATTGCCAAAGTTATGA
The DNA here is from genome assembly GCF_036898095.1 of Palaemon carinicauda. Taxonomy (NCBI): domain Eukaryota; kingdom Metazoa; phylum Arthropoda; class Malacostraca; order Decapoda; family Palaemonidae; genus Palaemon; species Palaemon carinicauda. The sequence goes on from NC_090742.1 coordinate 2,481,673, forward strand.
CTGAAAAACCACATTTTAAAATAGAGACAAGTAGAAGAGCACCACCAAACCTATATATACTTTACTTGTTATTGTATCAATTTTAGTTTACTATAGCACAATATTTGTAAACCGATTTTTACCAACTTAATTGAATAATATTACTAAAATACTAGGTTTTATTAGAGTTATGGACAGAAAAAGCTTCTCTACTAAAAACAGGCATATCCTTTAGGAAAATGCCCGTTTTCTTTGGAAATAAATATAATTTTCACTACAAAAGAAAACTTAATTATCTAAGAAATAATAATCAATGGGGTTAGCGTGCGCCGCTCAGCGTGTACCACTTGCCAGTACATAGGAGATTGATGTTTTTCTTTTTCCTCGAGCGAAGGACAATATTTGCAAATTGATTTTTACCAATTTAATTGAATAATCCTACAAAAGTATTAGGTTTTATTATAGTTACGAACGGAAAAAGCTATTCTACTTAATAAAGTTGTTTCATATAGAAAAAGTCCGTTTTCTTTGGAAATAAATCTAATTTTCACTAAAATGAAAACTTAATTATCCAAGAAATAATAAAACAAAGGGGTTAGCGTGTGCAGCTCAGCATGTACCGCTTGCCAGTAATGTACATAGTACCTTGATGTTTTTCTTTTTCCTCGAGCGAAGCGAGCGCCTGGCGTAGCAGTAACCATTAGATTTCTAAAATATATCCCCGTTCTTTGAAGATCTAAAGGTTTTCAGTTTATTTGCTGTTGAAATGAAGGTCAAATTCAGTGAAAGCACATTATTTAATACAGGAAAAACTGTTTTTTCCATTTAAAATGTTCTATCCGTAACTATAATTTTACCAAATGCTAGTTTAACCCCATTTCTTAGTTCCGTATATAACAACCTAGATACCTACTTTCATAAAAATTCCCTTTTTTCTGCTTTTGTTTTGGTTCGCATAACAGAAAAAGACCCTGAGGACAGTTCATAAAATTCATGACAGGTGGTTCTCCTGCCATAACTTTGATTTCCCATATTCTGTATTATTAGTTATGGTAGGCCTACCCATTTTGGCAATGCATTGGATGTGAAAAGGCCTTATTTTATTTTTTCTCTTTGTTTTGAATTGTGCGTATAGTGAAAATGCTGAAACATTTGTTTTAAATTTCAGTGCATCATTATATTCATATTTTTAATTTGCTTTTCATCTGAAGGTTGTAGATAAGAGCAAAATACTCACCACCGTAACAAATAGCAAGAAGATAATGTTAAATCACTTGGTGATTGTTGTTCTTTAAGGGGTTCTTGTATCTATAAACTATTCTTTTAAGCCAAAAATAAATTAGTGTTGTTCAAGACACTGTATAAGCTAGGAAAAATCATGTTCCTTCATAAATACAAACCCTTGTCCTTTGATATGCGTATGCTTTAAGCAAAGCTGGATGTGGCTATCAAAAGTTTAACAAGATGGCTGTAGTTACTTTTGGATGTCGGGAAGCCCTTACTTTTTCAGTCACCGGATTGTACAGACGTACTTCTGGCACCTCGCCTGGTTGTTTCAATATTTTGCTTTTACTATTAGATAATTGTGTAGGCTGATTGCCGTTGGCGAGACCTCTCCTGTGCGCACAGTGTCCTCATTTGTTTGTAGGCTGTTTTGTGCATGTGCTAACTCTTACTGGGTCATGATCTCACCTGTTTGAGTATGGCGCGCCTCCAGGAGTGCTTCCTGACCAGTTCGTACACATGCACAAACACACTCTTGATAACCTGAGTGTGAACCTTAAGTAAGGTCCCTGTGTGCAAGATCTTGACAAACTCAATCTTCGATGAATAGCCGTAGACGTGCAAGTTAGTCTCGCCAACATCCTCAGTCTTCATTGGTAAAGTCTCCTTTTTACATAGGCTTTCATACATGCATATGGTCACCGTTATGTTCACCTACTTCAGAGAGTGTACATTTTCCTTCTAGTAAGGTAAGAGAATTAAGAATTTTACCTTTGCCAGCGCGGCCTGGATATATTTGAAGATTTCCCTAGATCACATTGCGTGCAATCCCCATGGATATGTTCTGTGAATGTACCAGGAGCTGAATCCCCACGGATACAGTCTGTGAATGTACCAAGCACTGGATCCCCATCATACCCTACACTAAGTTGTTTGTAGAAAGGGTATTCCCAGCACTGAGCAATTTTGGATACAGTGTTCACATGCCTGTTGATAGCACTTGGCTTTATACAAGATCAAGCTCTTGTTTTCTTGATTGGGAGAAAAGGTCCCTTACTAACCTGAGTAAGTCGTATACTGTACATAAGTCAGCCCTCTTTATTCGCAGGGGTTAGTTAATAGAAACTGGCGTGAAAAGCGTGAATCTGCGAATACTTACTGCCCTAGGGTGTTTTAATTCCTAACCCACCAACTCACTGTGTGGTCGACTAACTCACTAAGTAACCTTCTGTAATGGCTAATATTATTTTTACTTTGTTTTTATCAGAGTGTAATTATTGTGTTAATGAATGAACACATTTCAATAAGTGTACAATACATTTAAACACATGTATTATGTACATGGTAAGGCTACGGTGCACAAGTCATTGCCACACTTATACGTACTTATGATACGTACAGTAACAAGAAAACACTGTTGTTCCTATATAACAAAACTCGCTGATGTTGTAGTGTTTATTACTGTAATTTATGTACAGTGCTATCACTACAGTACAGCTGAATTAGCTAAGGTAACGCTCGTAACTGTTCACTGTTTACGACAGGTTGACTTGCGCCGTTGAAACACACCGTACACATAGCCTTTACTGTAACTACCTACATTACTATTGTAAAGTGTGGTATTTTGTATACAGTCCTGTACTGTGCAGTAGTTAATAATCTACTGTATGTGTATGGGTATGGTTGATTAATTTGTATCATATAACGTTGAATAGACTGTGATGCCCCAGTGCTTGGCTTGAGGCCAAAATTTTATAATCCAGTCCAATAACATTGCAATATTACACATTGAAAACACTAACACAATAAAAATTAAGAGAAAAATGATCAGTACAGCACCAGTAACCATTTACAGTACATATGAAGTTTTTGCCGTAAGTCTGCAGCGTGATGCAACTCTGAGTCGTCGACTGTTTGGCATATGTGATAGTGCAATTTACGCATCACATTTTATACTAAAGTCAGTATAAGCACGCTGAATATGTACAGTTTGGTTAAATCACAAAAAAGACCGAAGCCTGAGATGCACATACGAGGAGAGATGATGTAAGACTGAGGCAGAGCGAACGAAAGATGGTGGTGATGTGCTGTGTGGAGAGGGAAGCGTCGGGAAGCATGCTGGTTGCCAAGGAGCGAAGTCACGAGAGTACTTATTGCGAATACGTGGTTTTTTTTATTTAATAGGTTATACAGTTCTCTGTATCGTAAATGACCAAATCTGTGAATAAAGAACCTGCAAATGTCGATAACTGACTTTACTCTCTGAGAGGTTACTTACTGGAAATGCTTTTACCTGAGAAAAAATTTGATTGTGAAGTTCATGTATTCACCGCACTTTCTCTATGCTACCCGATAAGACACCGCGTATCTTCTTTAGTGACTTTCTGGTCTTAGAACTTCTGGTATCTCTTTAATCGTTACTCTTCCTTAACATGATATGATGGAAGAGGAACCTAGGACTGTTCAAATTGTGTGTCAAGGTTACAAGATCTTACAGCACGAGCGTGAGGTTTCTTTGTGCCCTGCCCTTTTATATTTTTATTTATAGAAATGTTCTGATTGTGTTTGCTCCCTGTAAGACAGGTTTCCTAATGCTTTCTTTTCAAACAAGATTTGTTAAGAAGTACCTCCCCCATTCTCTCAGATGAGTGGAGGATGGATAGAATGTATGCAAACTCCTTCTGTATTCATATGCATATACATTCGGACCACATTCATTTACTGTAGGTTCTCCTGTGACTAATTACAATTTACACTGAGTATGTTCTTAACCTAATGCGGGGTTTACACGGGCGAACAGCTCGTCGAGCCTGGTTCGACAACCCTGTGTTTGAATTGATGTTCGAGCGTGTAAACGGGCTATTTGATTGTCGAGCGGCTCGATGAAAGTCAGGCTCATCTTGACTTTTGTAGGCGGAGCTACATTGTTTGACGAACAGTGTGAACGGGTGTCGAGCATCGAACCTCAGTTGTTATTCAAACCTGGTAGAGAAAACATCATCAAAGAAATGAATAATGGCTGCCATTAATGAAAGCAAGAATGAGAAGGTGGTCGTACTTGATTTCATACATGCATATCGGGCTCATCCAGCTTTATGGAGAGTTAAATCAAAAGACTATTACACTAAAGTAGCCAGAAACAAAGGAATAGCGGACACTCAGTCTTTCATGTGGAGTTATGGCCTTCCACATAGTTGTATCTTCATAAATAATGAAAAGGCTGGCACGATTCAGTAGATCAATGTACGTGTCTTCATCTATACGCAAAAAATTGCGTCAGTCATGTGGCTCTAATTTTAAAGCAACAAGCAAGTTGGTGTGTGAAAATTTCTCTTTTTAGTAGCCAATCCTTCGTCCACTTTGATCTTTTTTTTTCCTTCTTAGTGCCACTGCTAAAGCAATGACTATCAAGTCGTCCTGGTCGAGAGACATGTTGACGTTGTTTTAGCACGAGGCACACTGTGGTTCGATGTACTGTCTGAAAGCTCTTCGAGCCGTTCTACAAGTAGGTTCGAAAACCGGGCTCGCCGAGCTGTTCGACCGTGTAAACCTGCCTTAATGCCTGTGACATCTCCCTACTCTGGCCATTAGAAGGTTGGCAGGAGTCATCACCTTTGCTCCTATACAGGACATTTCCCTGGAAAGTTTAATCAGTCAAATTTTGGTTCTTGTTGACTTTCTTCCCTTGAAGTCTATTCTGAAAGGACGATAGTTTGTATTCGTGTAATAACAAATCAGAAAATCAAAAAGTAAATTGCATTTTTCCGAAGTATACAAAACTGAGTCCATTAAGCTACACTTCCAGCCTCGAGCAACCTGCAAGTCCTAGGCCTAATCCCAAAAGTGAGTGTCTAGCTAACTGATGGGTGGGTGGAGCTTAGACCTAGGATCAAAAGTGAGTGTCGAGTCGACTGACGGGTGGTGGGGTGTAGGCCTAAGGTCAAAAGTGAGTGTCTAGCCGACTGACGGGTGGGTTGGGTTTAGGTCTAAGGTCAAAAGTGAGTGACTAGCTGACTGATAGGTGGATAGGGCTTAGGCCTAAGTTCAAAAGTGAGTCTCTAACTGATTAATGGGTGGGTGGGGCTTAGGCTTAAAGCCAAAAGTGAGTGTCTAGCCAACTGACGAAGGTGGGGGGCCGTAGGCTCAAGGTCAAAAGTAAGTGTCTAGCTGACTGACAAATGGGTGGGTTTCATTTCATCAGTGAATGTTTATGGAGTTGAGTTGGTTGGGGGATAGTATGGGATATGTATAGCTTTAGCAATGATATCAGAACACTTATTTAGCAGTTACCTGACTTTTTTACTTTCTTTTCAGTTTATAACAGTCTTTTAACTGTATGGATACGTATCAAACTGGAAAATTTGTTAGTTAAATCCATAAGATATATTTTCTTATGAATTAGTCATATTTAGGAAGCTGTCATTGAGTCGATGTGGAAGTAATCCCAATTTTGTTTACTTCTGGAATTGTTCGTAATTGCTGGAATGATGCCAAAGCTGGATTCCAAATATCTCTTACTCTGGAGGATAATGTACAGTTGGTTACAGAAATTCCTGACACACCTCGCTCTAAGAAAGTGCACCCTTTTGCACTGTTACTGCACTGTGAGTTCCTTTGTGTAGTACCACCCTCCACCCCTGCTATCTCTCCCTACGCTATCTGTTTGGTTACTGGCCGTGCAGTGACGGAGTGACAGGATGCAATTCATCAGCGCAAGGTGTACCAGGAATTTTTGTCTCCAACTGTACATGAAAAATCAGAAAATGGCAGTCTGCTTTCAAAGTAGGTCACACGAAAAGAACAGGTCATTGCAGGTCATAATTAATATAATATAAGAACATTTAACGGACGGATGAAGCAGCCACAACTTATTAAACGAAGTTAACGTCACTCGAGACAGGATGTCAACACGACGTGATTGTGACGTGATTCATTATTTTGTGAATGAAACGTGACGTGAAATATCTCCGAAAGTCGTGTGATATACTGATTATGTCATTTCATGTTACCAATTATAGTCCCGTATATTTATGTGATTATACTTTACAGTTATTGTCCTATTTCTAAGGTATATTTTCCATTTAGTTTATCTTCATCATCATTATCATTATCTACGCCTATTGACGGAAAGGGCCTCGGTTAGATTCCGCCAGTCGTCTCTCTCTTGAGCTTTCGATTCAATACTTCTATACGTCTCCATTCATCATCGACTTCACGCTCGATAGTTCTCAGCCATGTAGGCCTGGGTCTTCCAACTCTTCTAATGCCTTGTGGAGCCAAGTTAAAGGTTTAGTTTGTCATCATCATCATCTCTTACGTCTATTGACGCAAAGGGCCTCGGTTAGATTTCACCAGTCGTCTCTATCCTGAGCTTTTAATTCAATACTTCTATACTTCTCCATTCATCATCGACGCTCGATAGTTCTCAGCCACATGTAGGCCTGGGTCTTCCAACTCTTCTATAGTCAATTCTTTTTAGTGAGGCAGATTTGCACCGACTCGCATGGGTGCCATTTTAGCTCGGAAAAGTTCCCTGATTGCTGATTGGTTGGACAAGATAATTCTAACCAATCAGCGATCAGGAAACTTTTCCGAGCTAAAAGGGCACCCCTGCGAGTCAGTGCAAATCTGCCTCACTAAAAAGAATGGACTATAGTATCCTGTGTAGCTCAGTTGAAAGTTTGGTGAACTAATCTGTCTTGGGGACTGCTAAGAGTTTTTTTTTTCATTTAAATTAATTTAAAAAGAGAGACAAAATGAACAGTAGATGTAACTGGAATTGGTTTTGTGTGCCTTCAACTTTTGTTACTGGAATAAATTTCCAAACTTTTGAAATTTAAATGCATACATAGAATCAAACAATTTTATTAATTATGAGCCAGATTGTAAATCCCCCAATGTCTCTCTCTCTCTCTCTCTCTCTCTCTCTCTCTCTCTCTCTCTCTCTCTCTCGAACGGAGGGATCCGTTACCCATTAACTCCGATAGAGGTCGTGACGAACATTTATTGAGGAAACGGAATTTTTTTTTCTCTTTCTCTTTTGGAAAAGACTCGAGAATATATGCCATGAATTGACATTTTGAAAACGATTATTATTATTATTATTATTATTATTATTATTATTATTATTATAAGGAGATTAATAACCCGATGATTATGAAGGCAAATACATAGACGAAAATATGGGGAGATCTTTCTTTTTTGAATATAAAATCTCACGATGTTCCGTCAGAACACAATTATCTAATAATAACTTTGCAACGAAAAGCTGTTTTTCGATTATTTTTTTTTTTATTCGTAAAATTATACAAGTGAAACGTAATAGTCATTTATTTCTGATTTGTTTTCTTCTTTAGTTTTCCTTTGTGGAATCTTTAATACACGATTTTAGATAATGAACTAGTATTATAACTTCGTCTGTTACTGGGTCGGCCTAGACCTATTTTTGATTTTTTTAAGGTTTCTAAAAATCCTGACATAGTTGCTCGCTTTCAGGAAAAGTAATTTATTTCTATTCATTTAACCCAATAAAGAATATATATATATATATATATATATATATATAAGATACATATATATAATGTATATATGTATATATATATATATATATATATATATATATATATATATATAAGATATATATATATATATATATATATATATATATATATATATATATATATATTATATATTTAATTTAATGAGATTTTCTTCTATTCTGTTACACTTCGTCTGTTACCGGGTAGGCCTAGACCT
>NC_090742.1:2494631-2497131 GCF_036898095.1 Palaemon carinicauda
TATATGTATGTATGTGTATATGTGTATATGTATGTATGTATATATATAATGTGTATATGTATGTATATATATATATATATATATATATATATATATATATATATATATATATATATATATATCTTTATCATCTACGCCTATTGACGCAGGGCTTAATATAAACTGTATATGGATTTATCTTTAGAATAACCCGTTATTTTGCTCTCAAAATTTTATCTTTAATGTATAGTCCCCCGTCTCAGTTGAAACTTACATTGCTCGTAAATTTTAAGATTTATTAATTCAGGTGAACAGTTGTTAGGGAATGTCAGTTAGAGAAAAAGCGAAGAATTGTGTTGTTACAAAATAATTCTCTCGCAAAATTGAAGCGTCTCATCAATAAATAGTGAAGTCTCCCTATTTTGTAAAAATCTCCGTTTTCTCTAGTACTGTTTGGTCTTTATAGAAAATGTAGAAAATTCTTTTCAGGGGGACGAAAGAAAATGTTCAGTTTGAGTTACGAAATGTAATGTTCAAATAGCAATGTCTCTCTCGTTTCGTGAAATCCCGTTTTCTATAGTTGTGTCTTTAAATCATAGAAAATGAAGAATATCGGTATATAGTGAATAAAGAAAATGTGCAAGTCAAGTCGTGTTTTGCCTCGAAATCACTTAATTTTGCTTAACGAGTTGCTTTTCAAGTAAAGCTTAATATATATATATATATATATATATAATATATATATATATATATATATATATATATATATATATATATATATATATATATATATTGGATTTACGTAACTATTTACTTATTACGCAGTACATGTGCTTTCCATTCACCAAAATTCCATGAAACTGTAATGTCACTATAAACATACTTCAGTTAATTTTACGGTAGAGTATAAGTACTTGGAAAGTTTTTAATATATATATATATATATATATATATATATATATATATATATATATATATATATATATATATATATATATATATATATATATATATAATTTTTTCTCTAGAAACGGGAAATTTTACTCCATTATTCAACTAAAAATTCAGTATTTTAGTATTCAAACGGAGATACATTTTCTAATGGCGATGGTAATTTTTTATAGATACTTCCCGCTCACACACACACATACACACACACACACACACACACACACATAGAATACTGATATCGCGTAGCCTGTAACAAAATTTGCAAAGAGACATGCAATGAAAATAGTTCGAAATTGGCCAGTATTTACAATGATTATCCCCTCCATAACATTTAATTTACAAAGTAAATATATTTGATCTTAGAACTGAAACAAATAAATTGAAATATAATTATGGTTAACGTTGAAGGATTTAAGAATTAACAGTTAATGGTCTTACATTCATATTCCAGTCGATTTGTTATGTAAATTTTCAAATCAATTATATAGCTTATCTAGCATTCAATGCCTCTAAGGTGTGCCTCTGTGGTTAATTGTTCTTAGAAAAAAGGGTATTTTACATAAATTATGTTTTTCGCCCTCGGTTTAACGCCCACCAGTACAATTGTATGTAGATAAGCATCCGTGTCTGTTGGTGTCGGGGAAAAAAAAACCCAAGCCCCCTCTCCACCCAAGGTAGGACCAATGAGGGCCAGGCAATGGCTGCTGATTACTCAGTAGGTAGAGACTTATAGGCTCCCCCAAACTCCCCATCCTTAGCTCACAAGGATGGTGAAGTTGCAGTGACCTAAGAAACTAACGAGTTTGAGCGGGATTCGAATCCCAGTCTGGCGTTCGCCAGCCAGGGACGTTACAACATCGGCCACCACTACCCTTATTATTATTATTATTATTATTATTATTATTATTACGTGCTAAACTACAACCCTGGTTGGAAAAGCAAGATGCTATAAGCCCAGGGTCTCCAACAAGGAAAATAATCACGTGAGGAAAGGAAACAAGGAAAAATAAAATATTTTAAGAACAGTAACAATATACCCAGTAGGTATCTGAAAGCTACTTAAAGGGAGAATTTCAAGGTAAACGATTTCAGTACACCGTTATTCATTACTGTATGAGAAGAAGGAAATTCTTGCTGGCGTGTAATCGGGGTCATCCTGTTTTGGAAATGAGAGACATTACTATGCGTTGCTTTTAATTATAGAAAGATTTTCCAAGTTTGTTACTTTTAATTTTAGAAAGAATTTAATTTTTATGGTATTTTCTTATGGAAATTCACGGGTTTTTCTTCACTAGTTTTTTTTTTTTTTTTACAAGGGAAGCAAATTTCAAAGGTTCTCTCTCTCTCTCTCTCTCTCTCTCTCTCTCTCTCTCTCTCTCTCTCTCTCTCTCTCTCTCTCTCTCTCAACAAAGTAAGAAAACATTAAGGGTTATCTCTCTTATTAAAGGTTATTTGTGTGTTTCTTATTAAAGGTTATATTTTTCTCTACTAGTTTTTTAAATGAAAGCAAACATTAATGATTATATTTCTCTCTCTTCTCTCTCTCTCTCTCGCTCTCTCTCTCGCTCTC
>NC_090742.1:2499631-2504631 GCF_036898095.1 Palaemon carinicauda
AGCCTTACTCCATTTGATCTGGATTACAGTTGTAAGTGGTGATGACGATGCTGGCTGGATGCTCTTTTGACTCTCCATGATGAATTGCTGTTTGGATGTTCTTGACGTTTGGCCTTTATTCTTGTGTTGTCAGGGCTAGTTGGGGGTCATTTTAATTTGGGATTTTATGTTTGTGGATAGATAGATGGACAGACAGATAGAGCTTGTGTTTTCAGAGCTGTTGGGGCTCATTTTAATTTGTGATTTTGGGGGATTATTATAATCTGGGATTTTACGTGGACAGATAGACAGACAAACAGATAGAGCTTGTGTTTTCAGAGCTGTTGGGGCTCATTTTAATTTGTGATTTTGTATGGTGACATGCAGATCTTGTGTTGTCAGAGGTAATTGGGGCTCAGTCTAACATGGGATTTTATCTAGACAGACCGATAGATAGAGTTCTGTTGTCAGAGCTAGTTGGGGTTTAATATAATCTGTGTCTTTAAGTGGACAGACAGACAGAGGTTGTGTTGTCAGAGCTGTTGGGGCTCATTTTAGCCTGTGATTTTGCAAGGAGACAGATAGACAGACATAGACAGAGCTTGTGTTGTCAGAGCTAGTTAGGGATCATTCTAACCTGGGGTTTTATGTGGACAGATAGACACAGACACAGACAAACAGAAAAATCTTGTGTTGTTTGAGCTGTTGAGGCTCATTTTAATCTGTTATTTTTTATGGGGATAGACAGAGACAGACAGAGTTTGTGTTGTCAGAGCTAGTTGGGCTTTAATCTAATCTGTGTCTTTAAGTGGACAGACAGACAGACAAAGCTTGTGTTGTCAGAGCTAGTTGGGGCTCATTTTAATCTGTGATTTTTTATGGGGACAGACAGACAGAACTTGTGTTGTCAGAGCTAGTTGGGCTTTAATCTAATCTGCGTCTTTAAGTGGACAGTCAGACAGTCAGAGCTTGTGTTGTCAGAGCTGTTGGGGCCCATTTTAATCTGTGATTTTATGTGGACACAGACAGACAGACAGATATAAAAGACTCGACTCTAACCATTCTTATCTTCAGTATTGTACATTACTAAAATATTCTATTTTTTTTTATATGGAGGTAATATATTTTCAAGACACGTAGAGATGAAAAATTCTTAAGTTTTGGGGACCTTTTTGGAAAGGGATTTTACATTGTCGGTTTGTCAGCCATGTAACAATTATGAAAAATAATTTTTCTTAAGAAATAATACGTGGAAAGATGGCCATAATAACACTGAACATCGTTGTCTTTCTATTCTTTTAGACATGGGGCACACATTATTGTAAAACTTTCTAAATTTTCGGCCTAGAAGGTTAAAAAAAAAGTTAAAGTTGTGGGTTTTAGGTCTCCACTCAGACTATCTACATCATTCTTCTCGGGCGACCATAAGCCAGTAGGGACTATCACTGGCCCCCTCTAACCTCCCCCCCAGGCGCCACCCTGGGGAGTACCCCCGGTAGAAGGTCTCACACTATCTGCGTCCTGGCGAGGACGCGAACTCGGGACCTCTGAAACAGAAGCCCGCGACGCTACCAACCTAGTTTTAGTTTGTTTTGTTTTGTCATTCATGAAGGGCAGAGGCAAGGGACGGAGACAGTGCCCTAGAAACTGACCCTATACACATATGATCAGCGCCCAAGCCCCCTCTCCACCCAAGCTAGGACCAGAGAGGGCCAGGCAATGGCTATTGACAACCCAGCAGGTAGACCTATTGTCTCCCATGCTCATGACGATGGTGAGGTTGCAAACACTACGAGAAACTATCGAGCAAGGACGTACTTTCCAATATGCAACCCGAACCGTATGATGTATCATTTCTGACACTCGTTTCCTCTCCAGGTTATTATAATTCATCATCTTGGGTAGTGCCATAGCCTCTGTACCATGGCCTTCCACTGTCTTAGAGTAGAGTTCTCTTGCTTGAGGGTACACTCGAGCACACACTCCTATCTTATTTCTCTTCCTCTTGTTGTGTTAAAGTTTTTATAGTTTATATAGGAGATATTTATTGTTGTTACTCTTCTTAAAATATTTTATTTTCCTTATTTCCTTTCTCCACTGAGCTATTTTCCCTGTTGGAGCCCCTGGGCTTATAGCATCCTGCTTTTCCAGCTAGGGTTGTAGCTTACTAAGTAATAATAATAATCATCATCATCATCATCATCATCTCCTCTTACACATATTGACGCAAAGGGCTTTAAAGAGGATTCATTTGTTTATAAACACACACACACACACACACACACACACACTCTCACTCTTCCACGGGACTGAAACGTCTGGCGCTGAAAAGGCATGGCGCTGAAATGGCTGGTGCTGAACTGGCGGCGCTGAGCTGGCGGCGCTGAAATGTCCCTTCCCCGTTCCTTGTGATGCTCAGAGCTTATCTATAAGGCAAGTGACCCCTTGTATATGATGTTATTTTAAGAAACAAGTTTTTATATATTCCGCTTTCACTAAAATTATTATGCACTGTTGATAAATTACAGTCAACTACAAAAACATTGTAACTCAATTCATTAAGTACAGAGAAGTTTAGCGGCAGGTTAAAATGTCTTATTTTTTTTTTTTTCAAGATGTGTGAAATTTCCGTTATGGCCATCTTGAAGGCACCTGTATAGGAGTTTGCGGTTACCTTGTGGGAAAGTACCTTACTGGAATCAATCTATTTATTACCTTTGGATTTAAGGAAGATAGAATTTAAGGTTACTGATACAGTAAATTTATCTATAGTTACAGTAATGACGAGGTTAATGAGTTCTCTTGTATATATATATATATATATATATATATATATATATATATATATATATATACATATCTTTATATATATAATATATATATATTTTTTTTTATATATATAATATATATATATAGTAGTCTACATAAGGAAAATTGAAAGTTGTGTATATGTAGAAATGCTCAACAGTTTCGTCCGCCAATGGAACTCTCCTTGGAGCGTTTATTATACAAAGAAATATTACACACGTTTGTACATACAGGAAAGGCTTCAAATCATAAAAAAAAAAATATATATATAATTATACTATTACTACCCAACAGGCAAAAGTCACTTAACATGGGGATAAAACTAGTAAAAGTTGAAATTACAAATTAACATGAAAACAAGTAATGGAATGTTTGACAAGCACCCAAGTAAATAAAACAAGCCAAAAAAGAAAGAACTATTGAAAAACATTTTCAAGTTTGTATTGACACTTTATACTGTGTAAGATAAAAGGATCCAATTTATATATGCCTGGAGATAAATGAAAATTCTTATTCCTACTATAAAATATACATGCTGATTCAATGACATTCCTCTCTATAAAATCAGTATTCTTGAACAAAATTTGTGACTGTTGCCAATCTACTGGATAACTACATATATTATTATGTATACAAATGGCATTACTTTTGTTGTTTGTTCTTATATTATACTTATGGTTTAAGATTCGCTTATCTAATGATTTTCCAGATTGTCCAATATAAAAATGTCCACATAAACATGGTATCTTATAAACTATACCCTCATCACTGTCAGGTGTGTTGCAAATCAGATTTCTGCCAATAGTATTGCGATAAGAAAATGCAGTATAAATCCCCAACAATCTAAGAGGAGCGATTACAGACTCAAAATTGGGATGGTATGGTAGGGACAGAAAATTAGTTTTACTTATCATATTCCTTTGGGGCGAATAAAAAGATTTTCTTGCAAGTGCCAGGCTTTTGTCTATGTCTTGTGTGCTAAAATTATTTTGAAAACCTATTTGATATATATTTCTGAATTCTTCGTCAATATATTCGGGACTGCAAATATTGAGGGCTCTTAGGAACATAGACCTTAATGCAGACAGCTTAACGTCTGATTTATGACATGAATAGTTATCTATTATAAGATTGTTGTTTGTGGGTTTTCTGTATAGCTTGAATTTAAAATTAGAGTTCATAGTTGACCTTATGACTGTCACATTTAAAAATGAAATAGCACCATTGTCTTCTTTTTCGACGGTAAAAGTTATGGAGGGGACTAGATTATTGAGATCACTTAAAATTTTATGAATATCAGAGCAAGCTTTTAGTATAGCAAATACATCGTCAACGTATCTCACCCAGAAAATGTCGTCTAATAAAATTGCTCTAGCTATTCGACTTTCAAAAAATTCCATATAAATATTCGATAAAACTGGTGACAAACAATTACCCATCTGCATTCCAAACTTTTGTCTGTAAAATCTCCCATTAAATGCAAAACTGGTGTCAACAACACATAGTCTAATTAAATCCAAAATCACATGGTTAGGTAATGACATAACATGTTTGTTAAGTTCAATGTTCAGGAATTCTAGTACATCTTTAACAGGTACACAAGTGAACAAACTTTTAACATCGAAACTGACGATAATTTCATCATCACGTGGAGTTTCCCTACTTAATCTATTAACAAAATCTAAATTATTTTCTACATGTGAATTAGAGATAGTGCCTACTAATGGTTGCAATAAGACTACTAAAAATTTTGATAATTTATATGATGCTGAACCAATAGTGCTAATTATAGGACGTAATGGTTGCCCCTGTTTATGCGTTTTAACAGTACCATAAAGATAGGGAAGCCTTGCATTAATGGAGGTAAATGACTCAATCATGACTTTGTTCTTTCCAAAAATCTCCCTTACTCTTTTATGAAATTGGGCATTAACATTTTCACGAGGATCTGAATTTAACATTTCATAAATATCTTGATCACTTAGTACAGAATTCATTTTTCTACATAGTCAATACGGTCTAAAATAACAATAACATTAGCCTTATCAGCTCTAGTTACATGTATACTTTTGTCTCTTTTGATGGAATAAAGTGCTTTATTCAGACGTTTAGGGAAGTAATTAAAGGAGCAAAATTGTGAGTAGGCAGAATATACTATACCTCTAGCTATAGAGGTATAAACGTGTGTAATATTTCTTTGTATAATAAACGCT
>NC_090742.1:2509631-2527131 GCF_036898095.1 Palaemon carinicauda
AACGACGGCACACTTGCCCAATTGACCTTATGTCCCCACAACCTTTGAGGACGGAGTTGCTTGCGCTCGCTTGCTCTCTCTCTCTCTCTCTCTCTCTCTCTCTCTCCTCTCTCTCTCTCTCTCTCTCTCTCTCTCTCTCTCTCTCTCTCTCTCTCTGACACGACACCCGAAAACAGATAATAAATAACTAAAGTGTCGAAAATATCTCTCTCTCTCTCTCTCTCTCTCTCTCTCTCTCTCTCTCTCTCTCTCTCTCTCTCTCTCTGACACACACACCCAAAGACAGATAATGAATAACTAAAGTGTCGAAGATTCTCTCTCTCTCTCTCTCTCTCTCTCTCTCTCTCTCTCTCTCTCTCTCTCTCTCTCTCTCTCGTCCAGAATCGATATGAATTTCTGTTAAGATCCCTATATATAAGACTAGTTATTCGTGGCTCTGTAGAGGTTGTTAGGTTAGGTTAAGTTTTTGTATAGGTATGAGTTATTCGTGGTTCTGTAGAAGTTGTTAGGTTAGGTTAGGTTAGGTTCGTTACGGTAGGTTTTTGTATGGGTGTGAGTTATTCATGGCACTGTGGAAGTTGTATAGGTATATCTTATTTATGGGTTTGTAGAAATTTTATGTGTAGGTATATAGTGAAGTAAAGTGATGTACATTATTAACAGGTAAGGTATATTAAATGATTCAAATATATTTGGCTGTATTTCATTGTGGTTATAGCTTTATTTAAAGGTTTAAAGGTCGCTCATGAATGGCAGAGGCAAGGGACAGTGACATTGCCCTAGCAATCAGGACAATGCCCTAGAGACTGACCATAAATTATATGATCAGCGCCCAAGCCTTCTCTCCACCCAAGCTAGGACCAGGGAGGGCCAGGCAATGGCTGCTGATGACAGCTTCCCCCCAACCCCCCCCCCAACCTTAGCTCACAAGGATGGTAAGGTTGCAGACACTAATGGCACTAACGAGTGTGAGCGGGACTCGAACCCCTGACTGGCAAACACTAGGCAGAGACGTTACCAATCAGGTCACAGCCTGTGGTGTTTTTGTAGGGATGATAAAAATTAAGTGATTTACGTTTAATACTACCCTCATTATACGAAAAATCATGATACGAAACCCACTCTGGAACGAATTAATTTTGTATCTAGAGGTGTTACTGTATAATCTCTCGAAATATTTGAGTATTCAGGCAATGGATTAAGAATTTCTTGCCGTTCTAACTCTGTGATTGTGATATCAAATTGCTTATATGAGCCTTAACTTTACAGAATTATCCTTTCTAATTTTACGATTACTTCATATTTCCCTATAAAAGTTTATCGATCCTAAAAGTAGAGGAAGCAGTAGCGAAGACTTAGAATGAATAGTAGTGTTAAATTTGTTTTTATCATTATTTGATGAAAAAGTAAAGAAAAAAAATTATACATACATACATATACCAAAGGCACTTCCCCCAATTTTGGGGGGTAGCCGACATCAACAAGAAACAAAACAAAAAAGGGGACCTCTACTCTCTACGTCCCCTTTTTTGTTTTGTTTCTTGTTGATGTCGGCTACCCCCCAAAATTGGGGGAAGTGCCTTGGTATATGTATGTATGTATAATTTTTTTCTTTACTTTTTCATCAAATAAAGATAAAAACAAATTATAATTTTATTATAATAATCATCATCTAATTTGGTAGTTATTGGAAAAGCTTTTAACATTAAGATATAATATGCAGACATATTGTTTTTGTTATTGGTAAAGAAAAGGTGAACTCCCAGGAATGTTATGTGTAGGAAGCTGGGCTAAACTGTATTTTGGGTGTCCGAAACCAACGAAATATGGGTGACTCGTCAGATAAAAATAGCTGGCGATGTGAGTAGGTAAAATTTCTCATATTCTTTCATTTTACTAGAATCTAAATGATGGAAATGTTAAGTTGCCTTACACTGCTCTTAGTGTTATTCTTTAACTCTTTATGCACTAGTGTACGTGGCCCGGCAAGAAACGGCTCAATATTTACAGGAATAAGTATACACATGCACCCCCTTCTCCACAGGCTATGGCTGCTTCCTCTCCCCCTTACTTGATGGATTGGGAGAGCTGGGCATGACCGAAGAGTTTTATATATATATATATATATATATATATATATATATATATATATATATATATATATAAAACTATATATATATATATATATATATATATATATAAAACTATATGAATATATATATTTATATAGGCTATATAGATAGATAGATAGATAGATATTTACTGTATATATATGTATATATATGTATATATAAATATATAATATATAATATATATATTATATATATGTATATACAATATATATTATATATGTATATATATATATATAAAATGTATATATGTATATATAATGTATATATGTATATATAATATATATAATATCTATATATATACAGTATAATATATATATGTATAATATATAATATCTATATAATATATATAATATATATATATATATATATATATATATATATACTTACAGTATATATGTATCCATACACTTGCTCTTTATTGCATAGAGAAAATTAATAAAAGGCTACATCTATCAGAGTTTTCATCTGATGCCCGGCATGAAACAAACAATTTGTAGATGTCTCTTCAGGCATATGGCTGCTTACTAAAAATACGTAGGTGGGAGGCAAACGGGTTCCACTAATTGCGTAGCTATTATCTCCTCATATATTTACACTTACCCCATTTGGAGACATCCTGAAGGGTCATGCACTGACTTACTGTTCAATTTTGAAACGCAGCTTGGAGTAATGGACGTTTTTTTATGTTGACCATAAGTTACTAAAATTAATTTTTTTTTTGGTAGTTTTTTTTTTTTTTTTTTTTTTTTTTTTTTTTTTTTTAAGGGGTTGGTATTTTAGAAACTTGAATATTTTAAAAAAGATTATTTCTTGTATACAGTTTTGTCTGTTTTTTGGGATATTTTTTCTTCTATTTTTTTTTATTTGATTGATATTTTAAAAACATGAATATTTTTACAAAAACTATTTCTTGTATACAGTTTAGTCTGTCTTTTTTTTTGATACAGTTCTTTTGGTTTTTTTATTGGGTTGGTATTTTAGAAACATGAATATTTTTACAAAAACTATTTCTTGTATACAGTTTTGTCTGTATAATTAACCTGTTAATGTTGTAGAAAGGCGAAAGGATTAATGAGGTAGAATCATTTAACTATTTAGGAACTATGATCGCTAACACAGCGTCTTAAGAAATTGGAGTATAATGAAAGATTGGAAAAAGAAAATCAGGCAATGCCTAGGTTAAGTAGAATTTGGAAATCAAATCGCCTGAAATTACAAAAAAAAAAAAGCCAGGCTATATATCAGTTTAGTGAGATCGGTGTTACTGTATGGACATGAGTCGGGATATGACAATGAAACAATATCCAGCAGATTTTGTAGATTTGAGACCCCCCCGCCCCCCCCCCCCCCCCGAAGGATATTGGGAGTTGAATGGCAGGACAGCATTAGAAATGGACCTATAAGAGAGATTACTCGAGTGCCATATGGGGATGAGATCATGGTGATGGGTAGATGGAGATGGTTTGGTCATGCACTTCGCACTCCTCAAGAGAGTTTAGTTCACCAAACTTTCAATTGGGCTCCACAAGGCGCAAAAAGAGTTGGAAGACCCAGTCCTAAATGGCTGTGAACTATGAAGCGTGAATTAGCAGAAGATGAATGGAGAAGTATTGATTTAAAAGCTCAAGATAGAGACGACTGGCGAAATCTAACTGAGGCTCTTTGCATCAATAGGCGTAGGGGTGATGATGATATTTTTAGAAACATTAATATTTATACATAAATTATTTCTTGGTATACAGTTGTGTCTGGCTTTTTTCATCTGGGTATTATTTTAGAAACTTTCTTAAAACCTCCACCAACGAAGTTGGGGGAGGTTATGTTTCCGCCCTGTTTTTGAACCTCTTTTTGGCTACAATTTTACTCATATAGTGAAACTCTCAGGGACTAATTGTTGAGACGTGGAAGTGATTCAATTTTGAAAGTCTCCAGGTCTACCTGCTCAGTCATCAGCTGCTATTGGCTGGCCCTCCTTGGTCCTAGTTTGGGTGGAGAGGGAGCTTGGGCGCTGATCATATATATATATATATATATATATATAAATATATATATATATATATATATATAAATATAATATATATATATATATATATATGTATATATATATATATATATATATTAGGTTAGTCTCTAGGGCAATGTCACTGTCCCTTGCCTTTGCCATTCATGAGCGGCCTTTAAAAAAAAGGCAACGAAACTTGAATATCAGCGCTTTCTACTTTGCGTGTCGGGAGTCAATTTAAATTCGCTAATTTAAACGAGGTTTTTTGTACCTGATAAACATAAAAACAGCGATAAACATTAATCGTCGAAAGAGACGATACAAATTAGAATTTCTCTGTCTTCTTAACTCAGGTGAAATGGGTCGCCCAGCGTAAATTACCCATTCAAGCGAGAGTAGGTAATCGCAAAGACGTTTTGATACCTTGTCATTAAGAAGTCGCTTAACGACGAACAAGGAAAAGGAAGATCTCTCCAAGAGGTGATAATCATCAGCCTCTTTTCCAAAAGAGAGAGAGAGAGAGAGAGAGAGAGAGAGAGAGAGAGAGAGAGAGAGAGATTATATGTCTGAATATTAATAAGTGTCACGTGCATCTCTCCGTGGCCACACGAAAATTGCAAACAGTTTTACGTAATTCAAAAGCTTAAGAGGGACAAAAGCGTAGTAGTAGTAGTAGTAGTAGTAGTAGTAGTAGTAGTAGTAGTAGTAGTAGTAGTAGTAGTAGTAGTAGTAGTAGTAGTAGTAGTAGTAGTAGTAGGAGAGAGAGAGAGAGAGAGAGAGAGAGAGAGAGAGAGAGAGAGAGAGAGAGAGAAGTTGATATCAAGTTTTTCTTCTGGGGAAGAAAAAAAGTTTAATTATTGGAGTCATGGGTGATGCTTTCAGTATTTTCCCCTAAGGTAGGGAGGAGAACCTAGACTTGAGGTGTGTGGAAAGGTGATGGTTGTCCGCTCTCTCTCTCTCTCTCTCTCTCTCTCTCTCTCTCTGACACAACACCCGAAAACAGATAATAAATAACTAAAGTGTCGAAGATCTCTCTCTCTCTCTCTCTCTCTCTCTCTCTCTCTCTCACCCAAAAACAGATAATAAATAACTAAAGTGTCGAAGATCTCTCTCTCTCTCTGACACAACACCCGAAAACAGATAATAAATAACTAAAGTGTCGAAGATCTCTCTCTCTCTCTCTCTCTCTCTCTGACACAACACCCGAAAACAGATAGTAAATAACTAAAGTGTCGAAGATATCTCTCTCTCTCTCTCTCTCTCTCTCTCTCTCTCTCTCTCTGACACAACACCCGAAAACAGATAATAAATAACTAAAGTGTCGAAGATCTCTCTCTCTCTCTTTCTCTCTCTCTCTGACACGACACCCATAAACAGATAATAAATAACTAAAGTGTTGAAGATCTCTCTCTCTCTCTCTCTCTCTCTCTCTCTCTCTCTCTCTCTGACATAACACCCGAAAACAGATAATAAATAACTAAAGTGTCGAAGATCTTCTCTCTCTCTCTCTCTCTCTCTCTCTCTCTCTGACACAACACCCGAAAACAGATAATAAATAACTAAAGTGTGGAAGATCTCTCTCTCTCTCTCTCTCTCTCTCTCTCTCTGACACAACCCCCGAAAACATAATAAATAACTAAAGTGTCGAAGATCTCTCTCTCTCTCTTTCTCTCTCTCTCTCTGTCTCTCTCTCTGACACGACACCCATAAACAGATAATAAATAACTGAAGTGTCGAAGATCTCTCTCTCTCTCTCTCTCTCTCTCTCTCTGACATAACACCCGAAAACAGATAATAAATAACTAAAGTGTCGAAGATCATCTCTCTCTCTCTCTCTCTCTCTCTCTCTCTCTCTCTCTCTCTGACACAACACCCGAAAACAGATAATAAATAACTAAAGTGTGGAAGATCTCTCTCTCTCTCTCTCTCTCTCTCTCTCTCTCTGACACAACACCCGAAAACATAATAAATAACTAAAGTGTCGAAGATCTCTCTCTCTCTCTCTCTCTCTCTCTCTCTCTCCCTCTCTCTCCTACTACTACTACTAAGCTTTTGTTCCATCTTAAGTTTTTGAATTACGTAAAACTGTTTGCAATTTTCGTGTGGCCCCGGAGAGATGCACGTGACACTTATTAATATTCAGACATAATCTCTCTCTCTCTCTCTCTCTCTCTCTCTCTGACATAACACCCGAAAACAGATAATAAATAACTAAAGTGTGGAAGATCTCTCTCTCTCTCTCTCTCTCTCTCTCTCTCTGACACAACACCCGAAAACATAATAAATAACTAAAGTGTCGAAGATCTCTCTCTCTCTCTCTCTCTCTCTCTCTCTCTCTCTCTCCCTCTCTCTCCTACTACTACTACTAAGCTTTTGTTCCATCTTAAGTTTTTGAATTACGTAAAACTGTTTGCAATTTTCGTGTGGCCACGGAGAGATGCACGTGACACTTATTAATATTCAGACATAATCTCTCTCTCTCTCTCTCTCTCTCTCTCTCTGAGAAACTTGCTTTCTCCAAGTGTTAGTATATTTTTAAACATTTTTATGCTTAAAATCTTATTTATATGTCCATTGGTCTATGTTTCTCCAAGATAGTTTATTTTTATACCAAATTATGTTTATTTTTTTTTTTTTTGTCAATTGCTAAAGGATTTTGATGCCTTCGGTTGTAGGATTGTTATTAAGGCTGATTATTCTCAGCTGCTGCTGCTTTTGCTGATTATTCTCAGCTGCTGCTGCTTTTGCTGATTATTCTTAACTGCATCTGCTGCTGATTTTTCTCAGCTGCTGCTGCTTTTGCTGATTATTCTCAGCTGCTGCTGCTTTTGCTGATTCTTCTCAACTGCTGCTGCTTTTGCTGATTATTCTCAACTGCATCTGCTGCTGATTATTCTCAGCTGCTGCTGCTCTTACTGAATATTCTCAGCTACTGCTGCTTTTGCTGAATATTCTCAGCTGCTGCTGCTTTTGCTGAATATTCTCAGTTGCAGCTGCTGCTGATAATTCTCAGCTGCTGTTGCTGCTGATAATTCTCAGCTGCTGCTGCTGCTGATAATTCTCAGCTGCTGCTGCTCTTGCTGATTATTCTCAGCTGCTGTTGCTGCTGATAATTCTCAGCTGCTGCTCCTGCTGATAATTCTCAGCTGCTGCTGCTCTTGCTGATTATTCTCAGCTGCTGCTGCTCTTGCTGAATATTCTCAGCTGCTGCTGCTTTTGATGAATATTCTCAGTTGCAGCTGCTTCTGCTGCTGATAATTCTCAGCTGCTGCTGCTTTTGCTGAATATTCTCAGTTGCAGCTGCTGCTGCTTTTGCTGATTATTCTCAGCTGCTGCTGCTCTTGCTGAATATTCTCAGCTGCTGCTGCTCTTGCTGATAATTCTCAGCTGCTGCTGCTGCTGATAATTCTCTGCTGCTGCTGCTCTTGCTGATAATTCTCAGCTGCTGCTGCTCTTGCTGATTATTCTCAGCTGCTGCTGCTCTTGCTGAATATTCTCAGCTGCTGCTGCTCTTGCTGAATATTCTCAGTTGCAGCTGCTGCTGCTTTTGCTGATTATTCTCAGCTGCTGCTGCTCTTGCTGAATATTCTCAGCTGCTGCTGCTCTTGCTGATAATTCTCAGCTGCTGCTGCTGCTGATAATTCTCTGCTGCTGCTGCTCTTGCTGATTATTCTCAGCTGCTGCTGCTCTTGCTGAATATTCTCAGCTGCTGCTGCTTTTGCTGAATATTCTCAGTTGCAGCTGCTTCTGCTGCTGATAATTCTCAGCTGCTGCTGCTTTTGCTGATAATTCTCAGCTGCTGCTGCTCTTGCTGATTATTCTCAGCTGCTGCTGCTCTTGCTGATTATTCTCAGCTGCTGCTGCTGCTGATAATTCTCAGCTGCTGCTGCTTTTGCTGATAATTCTCAGCTGCTGCTGGTTTTGCTGATAATTCTCAGCTGCTGCGGCTGCTGATTATTCTCAGCTGCTGCTGCTGTTCTTGCTGATAATTCTCAGCTGCTGCTGCTCTTGCTGATTATTCTCAGCTGCTGCTGCTCTTACTGAATATTCTCAGCTGCTGCTGCTTTTGCTGAATATTGTCAGTTGCAGCTGCTGCTGATAATTCTCAGCTGCTGTTGCTGCTGATAATTCTCAGCTGCTGCTGCTGCTGATAATTCTCAGCTGCTGCTGCTCTTGCTGATTATTCTCAGCTGCTGCTGCTCTTGCTGATTATTCTCAGCTGCTGCTGCTCTTACTGAATATTCTCAGCTGCTGCTGCTTTTGCTGAATATTCTCAGTTGCTGCTGCTTTTGCTGAATATTCTCAGCTGCTGCTGCTTTTGCTGAATATTCTCAGTTGCTGCTGCTCTTGCTGATAATTCTCAGCTGCTGTTGCTGCTGATAATTCTCAGCTGCTGCTGCTGCTGATAATTCTCAGCTGCTGCTGCTCTTGCTGATTATTCTCAGCTGCTGCTGCTCTTGCTGATTATTCTCAGCTGCTGCTGCTCTTACTGAATATTCTCAGCTGCTGCTGCTTTTGCTGAATATTCTCAGTTGCTGCTGCTTTTGCTGAATATTCTCAGCTGCTGCTGCTGCTGATAATTCTCAGCTGCTGCTGCTCTTGCTGATAATTCTCAGCTGCTGTTGCTGCTGATAATTCTCAGCTGCTGCTGCTGCTGATAATTCTCAGCTGCTGCTCTTGCTGATTATTCTCAGCTGCTGCTGCTCTTGCTGATTATTCTCAGCTGCTGCTGCTCTTGCTGAATATTCTCAGCTGCTGCTGCTTTTGCTGAATATTCTCAGTTGCAGCTGCTTCTGCTGCTGATAATTCTCAGCTGCTGCTGCTTTTGCTGAATATTCTCAGTTGCAGCTGCTGCTGCTTTTGCTGATTATTCTCAGCTGCTGCTGCTCTTGCTGAATATTCTCAGCTGCTGCTGCTCTTGCTGATAATTCTCAGCTGCTGCTGCTGCTGATAATTCTCAGCTGCTGCTGCTCTTGCTGATTATTCTCAGCTGCTGCTGCTCTTGCTGAATATTCTCAGCTGCTGCTGCTTTTGCTGAATATTCTCAGTTGCAGCTGCTTCTGCTGCTGATAATTCTCAGCTGCTGCTGCTCTTGCTGATAATTCTCAGCTGCTGCTGCTCTTGCTGATTATTCTCAGCTGCTGCTGCTCTTGCTGATAATTCTCAGCTGCTGCTGCTCTTGCTGATTATTCTCAGCTGCTGCTGCTGCTGATAATTCTCAGCTGCTGCTGCTCTAGCTGATTATAATCAGCAGCAGCAGCAGCTGAGAATAATCAGCAGCAGCTGCAACTGAGAAAAATCAGCAAGAGCAGCAGCAGCTGAGAATTATCAGCAGCAGCTGCAACTGAGAATATTCAGCAAAAGCAGCAGCAGCAGCTGAGAATAATCAGCAAGAGCAGCAGCACTTGAGAATTATCAGCAAAAGCAGCAGCAGTTGTGAATTATCAGCCAAAGCAGCAGCAGCTGAGAATAATCAGCAGCAGCAGCAGCTGAGAATAATCAGCAAGAGCAGCAGCAGCAGAGAATTATCAGCAGCAGCAGCAGCTGAGAATTATCAGCAAGAGCAGCAGCAGCTGAGAATAATCAGCAGCAGCTGAGAATTATCAGCAAGAGCAGCAGCAGCTGAGAATTATCAGCAAGAGCAGCAGCAGTTGTGAATTATCAGCAAAAGCCGCAGCAGCTGAGAATAATCAGCAGCAGCAGCAGCTGAGAATAATCAGCAAGAGCAGCAGCAGCAGAGAATTATCAGCAGCAGCAGCAGCTGAGAATTATCAGCAAAAGCAGCAGCAGCTGAGAATAATCAGCAGCAGCTGAGAATTATCAGCAAGAGCAGCAGCAGCTGAGAATTATCAGCAAGCACAGCAGCAGCTGAGAATAATCAGCAAGAGCAGCAGCAGCTGAGAATAATCAGCAAGAGCAGCAGCAGCTGAGAATTATCAGCAAGAGCAGCAGCAGCTGAGAATTATCAGCAAGAGCAGCAGCAGCTGAGAATTATCAGCAGGAGCAGCAGCTGAGAATTATCAGCAGCAGCAGCAGCTGAGAATTATCAGCAG
Source organism: Palaemon carinicauda (assembly GCF_036898095.1). Lineage (NCBI taxonomy): Eukaryota > Metazoa > Arthropoda > Malacostraca > Decapoda > Palaemonidae > Palaemon > Palaemon carinicauda. The sequence continues at coordinate 2,519,819 of NC_090742.1, forward strand.
CAGCAGCAGCTGAGAATAATCAGCAAGAGCAGCAGCAGCTGAGAATAATCAGCAAGAGCAGCAGCAGCTGAGAATTATCAGCAGCAGCAGCAGCTGAGAATTATCAGCAGCAGCAGCAGCTGAGAATAATCAGCAAGAGCAGCAGCAGCTGAGAATTATCAGCAAGAGCAGCAGCAGCTGAGAATAATCAGCAAGAGCAGCAGCAGCTGAGAATAATCAGCAAGAGCAGCAGCAGCTGAGAATAATCAGCAAGAGCAGCAGCAGCTGAGAATTATCAGCAAGAGCAGCAGCAGCTGAGAATTATCAGCAGGAGCAGCAGCTGAGAATTATCAGCAGCAGCAGCAGCTGAGAATTATCAGCAGCAGCAGCAGCTGAGAATAATCAGCAAGAGCAGCAGCAGCTGAGAATAATCAGCAAGAGCAGCAGCAGCTGAGAATAATCAGCAAGAGCAGCAGCAGCTGAGAATTATCAGCAAGAGCAGCAGCAGCTGAGAATAATCAGCAAGAGCAGCAGCTGCTGAGAATAATCAGCAAGAGCAGCAGCAGCTGAGAATAATCAGCAAGAGCAGCAGCAGCTGAGAATTATCAGCTGCTGCTGCTGCTGATAATTCTCAGCTGCTGCTGCTGCTGATTATTCTCAGCTGCTGCTGCTCTTGCTGATTATTCTCAGCGGCTGCTGCTCTTGCTGATAATTCTCAGCTGCTGCTGCTCTAGCTGATTATAATCAGCAGCAGCAGCAGCTGAGAATTATCAGCAAGAGCAGCAGCAGCTGAGAATAATCAGCAAGAGCAGCAGCAGCTGAGAATTATCAGCAAGAGCAGCAGCAGCTGAGAATAATCAGCAAGAGCAGCAGCAGCTGAGAATAATCAGCAAGAGCAGCAGCAGCTGAGAATTATCAGCAGCAGCAGCAGCTGAGAATAATCAGCAAGAGCAGCAGCAGCTGAGAATAATCAGCAAGAGCAGCAGCTGCTGAGAATAATCAGCAAGAGCAGCAGCAGCTGAGAATAATCAGCAGCAGCAGCAGCTGAGAATTATCAGCAGCAGCAGCAGCTGATAATTCTCAGCTGCTGCTGCTTTTGCTGATTATTCTCAGCTGCTGCTGCTGCTGATAATTCTCAGCTGCTGCTGCTCTTGCTGATTATTCTCAGCTGCTGCTGCTGCTGATAATTCTCAGCTGCTGCTGCTCTTGCTGATAATTCTCAGCTGCTGCTGCTCTTGCTGATTATTCTCAGCTGCTGCTGCTCTTGCTGATAATTCTCAGCTGCTGCTGTTCTTGCTGATAATTCTCAGCTGCTGCTGCTCTTGCTGATTATTCTCAGCTGTTGCTGCTCTTGCTGATTATTCTCAGCTGTTGCTGCTCTTGCTGATAATTCTCAGCTGCTGCTGCTCTTGCTGATAATTCTCAGCTGCTGCTGCTCTTGCTGATAATTCTCAGCTGCTGCTCTTGCTGATAATTCTCAGCTGCTGCTGCTGCTGATAATTCTCAGCTGCTGCTGCTGCTGATAATTCTCAGCTGCTGCTGCTCTTGCTGATAATTCTCAGCTGCTGGTGCTTTTGCTGATAATTCTCAACTGCTGCTGCTTTTGCTGATAATTCTCAAGTGCTGCTGCTCTTGCTGATTATTTTCAGCTGCTGCTGCTGCTTTTGCTGAATATTCTCAGTTGCAGCTGCTGCTGATAATTCTCAGCTGCTGCTGCTCTTGCTGATTTTTCTCAGTTGCAGCTGCTTTTGCTGATAATTCCCAACTGCTGCTGCTTTTGCTGATTATTCTTAGCTGTAGCTGTTGCTGATTATTCTCACATGCTGCTGCTTTTGCTGATTATTCTCAGCTGCTGCTGCTTTTGTTGGTTATTCTCAGCTGCATCTGCTGCTGATTATTCTCAGCTGCGGCTGCTTTTGCTGATTATTCTCAGCTGCTACTGCTTTTACTGATTATTCTTTGCTGCATCTGCTGTTGATAATTCTCAGCTGCAGTTGCTGCTGCTGCTGTTCACCTAACCATAAATGCCTCCCTCAAAAAGATGATGCAGCTTCTTTCCCCGGCAAAATGGTTTTAGCCCAACCTCCAAGAACTAGCCTGCATACTAGAAGAATCCCAGCTTCATCCCTCTGCAGAGCCGGTCTTCTAGATTATTCCCCCAGAACCACCCGAAGGTTGGTATCCGAAAGAATAGATCTAGATATCCGACCATTTGTACACTTGACAAAGTCCTGTACACCCCATCAAGGTACACAGCATACTAGAATCAGCTAGGTTCCTTCCCTCTGCACAGCCAGACTTTTCAGTTAGTCCAAGCCCCATTCAAGCTGAGGGTTTAAGCCACAAATCCATCGAGTTGAGCTGTCATTCCAAACATCAGTGGAGCAGTCAGGCTATCGATCCTCCTCATGTGTCCTTCCTACACAAAACACAACATTCCATTTTTTTTTTTTTTTTTTTTTTTTTTTAAGTATTATAAAAAACTTAATGGGTTGGATCTTGAGAAAAATCGTCATTCAAATTGATACAGAAGCAGCAATTCTTTTCATACATGACGAATAACCGCTGCTGCTTGTAGTCCACCATAGCATTGGTCCTTCTCAGGAAATTTGTGCCCAAAACTATATCTCCATTGCCCTCAGGTAAGATGTCCTTGATGAGAACTTCTACAGGGGCTAGTTTTCCGTAGCAGGTTTTTATAAGTAGAGATTCTATTTTAGGTGTACTTGAACAACAGTTAAACAGTCCTTTTTTTCTCTTCTTCTCCAGGAAGTTAGATCTCACTAAACTTGTGTTACCTTCTGAGATAAGGACTTTAGCATGTGGAGCCTTGATATCTTTGCTCAGAAGGACGTTGAATGATAGGGACGATCCTTTACATTTGACATTCTTCCTGTTTTGGTCATTATCAATAAAGAGTGTTGATCCATTTGAATTAAATTTGCGGATGAATCCGTAACGGCACAAGTCTTTGCGGCCTAGAGAAATTCCTGGTTTCATCTTTTGATCGAGAATGTAAAAACAAACGTAGACTGTTTCGTCCTTACCAATGGTCACTTGGACATTTTCTAAGATACCTATTGGATATTCATTTCCTAAACGTTTGTTTCCAGTGAGTTTCATTTGCTGGTCTAGTCCCAAAGTCTGAGCCTGCTCCAGAGACATGACAGAATAGTTGCTAGAACCTTCAGTTCCGATTCCAATTTCAACAACCTTCTTATTTACTGTTGCATCGAAAGTGTTGTCTTCTCTCACTTCCACCATTGCCCCTTTCTTGAATTTTGGTTCCGCCTCTAGTTTGATTACAGGTATAGAATCCAAATTAGGCTCGTTTTCCTGAGCCCATTGTCCCTCTTCTAAGTATACCCTCCACTGGCGATCAGTTACTTTGATATCAGCCTTTTCATTCCTCTTTTCCATATCTCTTATCCTTTGCAATTCTCTCTTTTGCTCTTCACCAACTCCTAGTGTCTGCCATGGTTTCTCGGTTTTATTCCTTAATCGTTCGATTTTCTTGTCGATGATGTTCTCCTTTTCAATTAAAGCTTGCATCTCACGCCTAAGAGTTTCTTTTTCTTCTTCGATGATTTCTCTTATATTTTCAATATCCTTGTAAATAGCAGCTTTTTCTCTTTCAAACTCTTTATTCTCATTCTTGAATTTTTCTATTTTCTTGTCGATGTGGTGCTTCTTTTCACTTAAAGCCTGTTTCTCTAGCCTGAGAGTTTCCTTTTCTTCTTTGATGTTGTCTCTCACATTTTCAATATCCTTGTAAATTTCAGCTTTTTCTCTTTCAAACTCCTTTTTATCAATCACAAATTGTTCAATTTGCTCTTCAATGTTCATCTCCTTGTCAATTAAAGCATACACCTCAAGCCTATGAGTTTCCTTTTCTTCTTTTAGAACCCGATATTCAGTTTTCAACATCTTGTCTGCAATGTAGAATGCCATTTTTTCTTTTTGAAACTCTTCATTCTCATTCTTGAGTTGGTCCATTTTCTTGTCGATATTCTGCTCCTTTTCACTTAAAGCCTGTTTCTCTAGCCTGAGAGTTTCTTTCTCTTCTTTGATGTTGTCTCTCATATTTTCAATATCCTTGTAAATAGCAGCTTTTTCTCTTTCAAACTCCTTTTTATCAATCACAAATTGTTCAATTTTCTCTTCAATGTTCATCTCCTTGTCAATTAAAGCCTGCATCTCAAGCCTATGAGTTTCCTTTTCTTCTTTTAGAACCCGATGTTCCGTTTTTAACATCTTTTCTGCAATGTAGAATGCCATTTTTTCTTTTTGAAACTCTTCATTCTCATTCTTGAGTTGGTCCATTTTCTTGTCGATATTTTGCTCCTTTTCAATTAAGGCCTGCATCTCAAGCCTAGAAGTTTCCTTTCCTTCTTTTAGATCCTGATTTTCAATTTTGAAAGTAGTTTCTGCGGTGTGGAATGCCATTTTTTCTTCTTGGAAATGCTGCTTTTCCTCATCAAAAGCAACTTTTTCTCTGGCTATCTGGTTTCGAATAAAAGCAGTTCTTGACCTTTCTACCTCACTAGAAGGGGTAAAAATGCTTCTGTCCTCAAGTGAAGATTTTTCAGCTGGAAGATCAATTCCATCTTCCAGCTCTTCCTGGAACTCTCCTTCAGTAGGATGAAATTCACCAGCCTCCAGGATCGTTTCAGCTGGAATATCTATTCCATCTTCCAGCTCTTCCTGGAACTCTCCTTCAGCAGGATGAAATTCACCAGCCTCCAGGATCGTTTCAGTCGGAATATCTATTCCATCTTCCAGCTCTTCCTGGAACTCTCCTTCAGCAGGATGAAATTCACCAGTCTCCAGGATCGTTTCAGCTGGAAGATCTATTCCATCTTCCAGCTCTTCCTGGAACTCTCCTTCAGCAGGATGAAATTCACCAGCCTCCAGGATCGTTTCAGCTGGAAGATCTATTCCATCTTCCAGCTCTTCCTGGAACTCTCCTTCAGCAGGATGAAATTCACCAGCCTCCAGGATCGTTTCAGCCGGAATATCTATTCCATCTTCCAGCTCTTCCTGGAACTCTCCTTCAGCAGGATGAAATTCACCAGCCTCCAGGATCGTTTCAGCTGGAATATCTATTCCATCTTCCAGCTCTTCCTTGAACTCTTCTTCAGCAGGATGAAATTCACCAGCCTCCAGGATCGTTTCAGCTGGAATATCTATTGCATCTTCCAGCTCTTCCTGGAACTCTCCTTCAGCAGGAGGAAATTCACCAGCCTCCAGGATCGTTTCAGCTGGAATATCTATTCCATCTTCCAGCTCTTCCTGGAACTCTCCTTTCAGCTCTTCCTGGAACTCTCCTTCAGCAGGAGGAAATTCACCAGCCTCCTGGATCATTTCAGCCGGAAGATCTATTCCATCTTCCAGCTCTTCCTTGAACTCTCGTTCCGCAAGATGAAATTCACCTGCCTCCTGAATCGTTTCAGCAAGAATATCTATTCCATCTTCCAGCTCTTCCTGGAACTCTCCTTCAGCAGGATGAAATTCACCAGCCTCCTGGATCGTTTCAGCTGGAATATCTATTCCATCTTCCAGCTCTTCCTGGAACTCTCCTTCAGCAGGATGAAATTCACCAGCCTCCAGGATCGTTTCAGCTGGAATATCTATTCCATCTTCCAGCTCTTCCTGGAACTCTCCTTCAGCAGGAGGTAATTCACCAGCCTCCTGGATCATTTCAACCGGAAGATCTATTCCACTTTCCAGCTCTTCCTTGAACTCTCGTTCAGCAAGATGAAATTCACCTGCCTCCTGGATCGTTTCAGCTGGAATATCTATTCCATCTTCCAGCTCTTCCTGGAACTCTCCTTCAGCAGGATGAAATTCACCAGCTTCCAGGATCGTTTCAGCTGGAATATCTATTCCATCTTCCAGCTCTTCCTGGAACTCTCGTTCAGCAAGATGAAATTCACCTGCCTCCTGGATCGTTTCAGCCGGAATATCTATTCCATCTTCCAGCTCTTCCTGGAACTCTCCTTCAGCAGGATGAAATTCAATAGCTTCCTGGGTAGTTTCTCCTTCAATTTCCTGAAGAAGATTCTGCAAAAGCTCTGCATCTCCCACAGTCTCTCCTACTCCTCCGTTGCTTCCACTAAGAAAGTACCTGAAAAAGAAAAAGGCTCCGAAGGCAGTAGTGCCCAAGAGCAAAGCCAATTTCGGCCAAAAGACATACCGGTCGATCAAACGGAGAACCTCATCCTTCTCCTCTGCTTCGCCGCCGATAATGTCCCTCGCCAAGCCCACCAGAGTTCCGTCGCAGGGTGACAGGTTTGGTTCCTCGTACCTAACCAGGTTCGATAAACCGATGTACCCAAGGGCAGAATGCAGACGCCGCCACGTCCTGTTTTGGGTCCTGTAATCCTGCAGGTTCTGACGCGCCGCGTCGCACAAGTCCAGCTCTTCACCCAGAGCTGATCTCCATCGCCATCCTCCATTAAGTAGGATTCTTATAACGTTTTTCATTGCCTCCATTTCGAATTTCTCATCAAAATATCTAAAAAATTTGGTAAACATCATGATTATCGAAACCTTTCTTTAATTCAGCATTATTATTAAAAAAAAAAAGCAAGTTGAAGACAAACTGGTTCCTCATTGTCTTCAGAGATTGGGCTTGCAAGTCTTCAGAGATCAGTTCCTCCGTGAAGACGCCTCACGAGCTGAGAGAGAGAGAAAGAGAGAGAGAGAGAGAGAGAGAGAGAGAGAGAGAGAGAGAGAGAGAGAGAGAGAGAGATTAGTGTATAATATCTTTCTCATTTATCGCCATATTTATCAATCAAAGAATAAAGTTACCGAGAAAACACAAGATAAAGAAATACAGAAAGGAATTAAAAAAAAAAAAACGACAACAAAAGGAAAGATTTATTCATAGTTTTCTTTCCGTCCGAATCGTAACATTTATCAGCTTCGGCGAATCCGAGTCAAATCTAACCCGGAGACCTTTCTGGAAGACTTCTTTCATCTTCGTTCATTCCCAGAAAGTAACGTTTACCTTCCGCGTGAATTTCCTTTGTATTCGTGTTAACAATTATGGAAATGACCGAAAGATTAAGGAATTCCAAATGTCTTAGATCGATAGGTCTTCAAAGTGTCTTCAAAAGCGGAGAGAGAGAGAGAGAGAGAGAGAGAGAGAGAGAGAGAGAGAGAGAGAGAGAGAGAGAGAGAGAGAGAGAAAGCATTCTCGTCATATTTCATATCCGTTTATTCGCAGACAGTAACGTTCATCATCCTTACAACTCTGCGTATGAATATTATAAGCAATCCCATATACCATTGTTCGCTTCATATTAGAAATAGGTTTTCAATCGTCCGAA
>NC_090742.1:2537131-2539631 GCF_036898095.1 Palaemon carinicauda
TTCTAAATCAATCATCAAGGTTATTTCTTCTGTTGGTTTATGCTGAATAAATCATAAAGGTTATTTCTTCTGTTGGTTTATTCTAAATAAACCATAAAGGTTATTTCTTCTGTTGGTTTATTCTAAATAAATCGAGGTTATTTCTTCTGTTGGTTTATTCTAAATAAATCTTAAAGGTTATTTCTTCTGTTGGTTTATTCTAAATAAATCGAGGTTATTTCCTCTGTTACATTGGTGCTAAAGACACTCTGGGAAACCCCATGGGGTCCAAGTACTGTTACCTCCATTGAAACAAATCCAACCTAAATTTGATCTTCAAAAAGTGGCTGACCAACACCAAACAAGGGAAACACAGCTAAAGGAGTTTAAAAGAACAAAGTTGACCAAGCAATTAAAACAAATGTGTGGGAACCGTTTGATGGCGCCCTGCTGGGGGTCGAACTCGTGGTCGGTCGGGTCCAGAGTCTGGGACGGGTCCACAGCCAGGGTTTAAACTTGGGCTTTTTAACTTAGATTACCTTAAATTTTGAGGCTACCTTAAGAATATCATAAGCTTCAAGAAATTAATTTGAAACCATGCAAATTACCTCAAACTAAGGTAATTTCCTTGAAAGTTTAAAATCTGGCTGGTTTAAATTTGAGCATGTGGCCATTACTTTAGATATTACTGCTTTTTACCTTAGATTATCTTAAAAAATTTTAAATTTCCTTAATTTTGAAGCTAGTAAAACCAAAATTACCTTAAAAATATCATTAGCTTTAAGAAATTACTTTGAAACCATACAAATTACTTCAAACTAAGAACATAAACTTGAGGTTTTTTTTCAACTTAGATTACCTTAAAACTTTTCAAATTTCCTTAAATTTGAAGCTTGTAAAACCGAAATTACCTTAAAAATATTACTAGCTAAAAATATTACTTTGAAACCATGCAAATTACCTTAAACTAAGGTAATTACCTTAAAAGTTTAAACTCTCTTCACAGCATATGTTCGTTCGTATATGTGGTCTCTATTCGGGGGTCGTCGGTAACCAGACAATTTTCTTTCTTGCGCGAGATCAAAAAGATGCTGGACTTCTAGGAAGTTTTTTTTTTTTTTTTTTTTTTTTTTTCGCCAGTTGCGAGGTCCGACCCCCGTTAGAAAATTGCAAAGAAAAGAAGCTTCGTGGGAACGTTTTGCTCTTTGGCTTGCTTTAAAAGAACATTTTTTTTTTTTGCAACCCAGGTCTTGGTGATGAAAGAAAGTAAGGAAAATTTTTTTTGAAACCTCTTGTTTATAACGTCGAAAGAAAATACATGTGAAATGGTTGTACGTTTTTCGCTTGTTTTATAAAAGAAGTAGAGTTTCATGTAAATTAGATTAGTAAAATATGAGACGATTAAATTTTTTTTTATTAATTATAATTAATCCTTATCCCAGCAGTAAAGAAGGGATGAAAACACTGCCAATTAATTTCTTCACACCATTTGGTATTTTTTTTTTTTAATTGATAGGGTTCTTTACATTTTTCAACATCTAGAAAATTTAGTGGCTCTATCTTGTCTTTGATAAGTTTTCTTACACTGCAATTTAATGTCTTCAGACCATTTGATTTTTTTTTTATTGGCAGGGTTATTTAAATTTTATTTCACCATCTAGAAAATTTGTGGCCTTTATGTTGCCTTTGATAAGTTTTTTTTTTTTTACCTAATTTATTATCTTAGTAGTTCATTATAGAATTTATATCTTATTCGTTATTTTATATTTTGTAATCAAATTTAAGGGTTTTCAAAGTAGGTAGTGAGTTGGCCAAGGTACCAGCCACCCGTTAAGATAGTACCACCTGAGAATTTTTGGGTCCTTTGACTGGCCGGATAGTATTCAAAGTAGGTTGCTCAAGGCACCAGCCACCCGTTAAGATACTACCACTTGAGAATTTTTGGGCCTTTTGACTGGTCAGATATTATTACATTTGATCCCTCTTTGGTTAAGGCTCATTTTTGCTTTGCCTATACATACTGCGAATAGTTTGGTCTATTCTTTACACATTCTTCTCTTTCCTCACATATGTGACAACACTAATATAACCGAAAAATTCGTATTTGCTGAAAGGGTTAACTACTGCGCTGTAATGGTTCTGTGGATACTTTCTATTTGGTAAGGGTAGAAGAGACTTCAGCTATGGTAAGCAGCTCTTCTAAAAGAAGGACACTCCAAAGTCAAACCGTTGTACTTTAGTCTTGGGTTGTGCCTTATCCTCTGTATCATGTACTTCAACTGTCTTGGGGCAGAGTTCTCTTGCTTGAGGGTACACTCAGGCACAATATTCTATTTGTTTTCTTATTTCCTTTCCTCAATGGGCTATTTTCCCTGTTGAAGACAAAATCAAACCATTGTTCTCTAGTCTTTGGTAGTGCCATAGCCTCTGAACCATGGTCTTCCACTGTCTTGGGGCAGAGTTCTCTTGCTTGAGGGTACACTCAGGCACAATATTCTATTTTTTTCCGTATTTCCTTTCC
>NC_090742.1:2542379-2547379 GCF_036898095.1 Palaemon carinicauda
GTTGTATGCCTATCAACCATTCAACAAATTTCAAAAGAAGAAAAAAACAGTAATAGCTTATTCATTTGCTGTTTCCACTTCAAAACTTTATGATAGATGATATAGTTGGAGCCCTTGGGCTTGTAGCATCCTGCTTTCCCAACTAGGGCTGTAGATTAGCTAATAATAATAATAATAATAATATAATAACAATAATAATAATAATAATAATAATAATAATAATAATAATAATCGTCAAATTGTACTAACCTATGTCACCTTTAATTTAAATAAAATAATAAATATAATAATAATAATAATAATAATAATAATAATAATAATAATAATAATAATAATAATATTCGTCAAATTGTTGTAACCTATAATAATAATAATAATCAAGTTGTATTAACCTATGTTATCAATAATAATAATAATAATAATAATAATAATAATAATAATAATAACAAAGTTATACTAACCTATGTTATTTATTATTATTATCATCATAATAATAATAATAATAATTATAATAATAATAATTGTCAAATTGCACTAACCTATAACAATAATAATAATAATAATAATAATAATAATAATAATAATAATAATAATAATAATAATAACACACGTAAACCACAAACACAAACCCATGAAATAACAGGTAACCTGTAACCAAACAACATAAAACGCAAAACCCAAATTTTCAATAATACCATTCCTTCGCCGGAGAGTTCATCTCCGGTCATCAAAGTCGAATGAACTCTTTAAGACCAGAAAAAAAAAAAAAAAAAAAAGACAAGAGAAACAAAAATCTTACGAGTCTATTTCTTCCATCTTTGGCGTATCTCTTTCTACGCCATCTGGCGCTCGTCAGATAGGACTGCGTATGAGCTGCGTTAAAGGCTTTCCTTAGAAAGTTTTCTATGGGCTATGGAAATGCGTAGGGGCAAGAGTGACCCTAATTAGCATAATGAGCACGAGCGTAGTAAATCAAGGTTGTTATTTAATAATCTTGTCTGATCCGTTTTTCCTTATACGCGACGCGTCAAAAATGACGGCTAAATATTAAGATATACACACACACAGAGATTCAACCCTTTCCACGCTCTTCTCATTTCCTTACTACAACTCGGCAGTTGTGGTTTCCGAGTGCACCTCTTGGGGTACACCCTCTCAACAGGGTATGACTAGGCCCTCTTCTCCCTACCCAAGGACGGGGAGTTGTTATACATTTGGCAATGCCATTCGGCGTGATAATTAATATATATATATATATATATATATATATATATATATATATATATATATATATATATATATATATATATGCGTAAAAATAATGCTCAGATGCAGAAGAACCACAGGGAAAATTTTCCCTGTGGTTCTTCTGCATATATATATATATATATATATATATATATATATATATATATATATATATATATCATCATCATCATCTCCTCCCACGCCTATTGACGAAAAGGGCCTCGGTTAGATTTCGCCAATCGTCTCTTTCTTGAGCTTTTAATTCAATAATTCGTCATTCATCATCTCCTACCCTCACCCTTCATAGTCATTAGCCATGTAGGCCTGGGTCTTCACACTCATATATATATATATATATATATATATATATATATATATATATATATATATATATATATATATATATATCTACATATATATATATATATATATATATATATATATATATATATATATATATATATATATATATATATATATATATATATATATATATATACACCCAGACACTTGTTCTTTATCATACAGGGGAGATGTGCTCTTAATTAAATCTCTTTGAGTGTGAAAAAACATTCAACATTGCAAGAAATTTAGATCAACATAATTAAAAAAAAAAAAAAGTTAAGTTAATCCAATTATGAATAAAGAAATTTTAAAAATTTCTTGGCAATAAAAAAAACCCATTCCGAATACAATTCCATTATTTACTAGTGTACCCGACCCGAAAATGACGACTAAATATTCAGATAGATATATACGCAGAAACAGATTAAACCATCCCACCCCCTCCCCCCTTTCCTAACTAAAACCTACTGGTTCGGCAATTTGTGGGACATTGTGGTTTCCGACTGTATCCCCCAGGGTACTTCTTCCCCCCCCCCCCCACCCCCCGGGGTATGACTACTCCCCCATGCCGCTACGCGTAAGAGGAAAGAAATATATTTCTACGTGTAGCCCGACACTTTTGCTCTTATTATTATTATTATTATTATTATTATTATTATTATTATTATTATTATTAGCCAAGCTACAACCCTAGTTGGAAAAGCAAGATACTACAAGCCCAAGGGCTCCAATAGGGAAAAATAGCCCAGTGAGGAAAATAAATAAAGAAATAAATAAATGATGAGAATAAATTAACAATATATCATTCTATAAACAGTAACAACGTCAAAACAGATATGCCCTATGTAAACTATTAACAACGTCAAAAATACAGTATATATGTCATATATAAACTATAAAAAGACTGGTCAACATAAATTATTGTACATGTGCGACTTTCGATTTAATTATTCACCGACCTAACCCTCGTTATCATACGTAGAATAAATCACCATAGATGATGAATAATTAATAGAAAAAAATATTAATAATTCATAATTTCACGCCAATCAAAACAATCTACAAATTAATTAGTTAGCGTCATATTCTGCATAAAAAGGAAATTCAAAGAATGGCATCACTCGGAAAAGAGGTTTATTTACATTAACTAAATATGAAAAGTTATTACCTCCGCCAACGAAGTTGGAAGGAGGTTATGTTTTCGCCCCTGTTTGTGTGTGTTTGTTTGTGAACAGCTTCCTGGCCACAATTTTAAACGTAGAGTAATGAAACTTGCAGGGATTAACTGTTACGTACAAAGCTAGAGATGGTTAAATTTTGGAAGGTCAAAGTCAAAGGTCAAGGTCACAGTCAAATAAATGGTCGAGAAATAAGCTGCCACAGCGGAGGTCTCCACTTTACTGAGTGCCCCTCTATTATCATTATTATTATTAGTATTATTATTAAAAAACAAGCTACAACCCTAGATAGAAAAGCAGAATGATATACGCCCAAGGGCTCCAAAAAGGAAAAATAGCCCAGTGAGGAAAGGAAATTAGGAAACAAATACATTATAAGAGAAGTAACGTACAATGAAAATATGTTAAGAACAGTAATAATAATAATAATAATAATAATAATAATAATAATAATAATAATAATAATAATAATAATAATAATAATTAATAAATTATGAATTGAAAGAGATTTACCTATTAGTTTACATATCTGCAAATATACACACGCAAACAATCACATATTGTGTGTATTTGTATGCGCACGAGAATGAACACAAAAGTATGAAATTTGAGTATTTAATGTTCTATAATCATTTACCGTTATCCCGAACATTGCCTTATTTACACAAAAAAAGACGGACGGTGTCTCAAAGAACTCCCTACATGCTAATTGTCCGAAACTCTTTCCAGGAACAAATATCATTAACTAAATCAGCTGTTTGTTCAGACAGAGATACATAGGAGAGAGAAATTCAGGGGCTAATTTCCTCTTGGTAAGGGTAGAAGAGACTCTTTAGCTATGGTAAGCAGCTCTTCTACGAGGACACTCCGAAATGAAACCATTGATCTCTAGTTTTGGGTAGTGCCATACCCTCTGTAACAAGGTTTTCCACTGTCTTGTGGTAGAGTTCTCGTACTTGAGGGTCCACTTAAGGCACACTATTGTGTGCTTATTTCCTTTCCTCAGTGGGATATTTTCCATGTTGGAGCCCTTGGGCTTATAGCATCCTACTTTTTCACCTTTCACTGTCTTGTGGTAGAGTTCTCGTACTTGAGGGTCCACTTAAGGCACACTATTGCGTGCTTATTTCCTTTCCTTAGTGGGATATTTACCATGTTGGAGCCCTTGGGCTTATAGCATCCTACTTTTCCAACTGGGATTGTAGCTTAGCAAGTAATAATAATAATAATAATAATAATAATAATAATAATAATAATAATAATAATAATAATAATAATAATAATAATAATAATGTTTATTTGCAAAGCAATTGCCAGTGAACATTTTCAAATACAACAGAAAATTTCAATAAGCAATATGCTCTACTATACCAGCAAGAACTTATTTGATAACTTTCTAATGAAATTCTGAAGTTCTACTGATTCAACTACCCGATTAGGAAGATCGTTGCAATGGGTAACCTCACCCTTTTTCCATTGTCATTTACATGGTTTACTCTTCAGTGGCAACTGGCTGCGAAATGCAGTATATGTGCCCTAAAGGAAAGGTGAGAAATGTCATGGTAGAATCAGTGAAAAGGTTTACTGAAGATTACAAAGAGAGGTTATTATTATTATTATTATTATTATTATTATTATTATTATTATTATTATTATTATTATTATTTTACAAAATGAAATTAATATATTTTTCCTTTATTATTATTGTTGTTGTTGTTGTTGTTGTTGTTGTTTTACAAAGGGAAATTCATTTCTTTTTTCTTTATTATTATTATTATTATCATTATTATTATTATTATTATTATTATTATTATTATTGTTGTTGTTGTTGTTGTTGTCGTTGTTAGCTTAGCAACAAATCGAGTTGGGAAAGCAAGATGCTACAAGCCATAGGGTTCCAACAGGATGGAAAGGAAATAGAAAAATAAATAAACTATGAGATAAAAAATGAACACTTAATAATAAAATATACACTCTCTGCTCCCTGAATGAAGAATCTACCCTCTTATACAAGATAACCGTAATTTTTTTGTTGTTTTAAATTGAGATTTTTTTTTTCAACCTGATTTACTTCCCAAACCACCAGTCTGTTACACTTTTCTAAAACGGAATGCAACCAGACGGGGGTCACTGGTGTTAAAACATATGGCATTGAATCTACCAGTTGTACCAATATTAGCCAAAGAAGAGTGTAGAGCCAACAGAGAGTGCTAAGCCTTCTCTCTTTAT
>NC_090742.1:2552379-2554879 GCF_036898095.1 Palaemon carinicauda
ATTTTCTTTCGACGTTATAAACAAGAGGTTTCAAAAAAAATTTCCTTACTTTCTTTCATCACCAAGACCTGGGTTGCAAAAGAAAAATAAAAAATGTTCTTTTAAAGCAAGCCAAAGAGCAAAACGTTTCCACGAAGCTTCTTTTCTTTGCAATTTTCTAACGGGGGTCGGACCTCGCAACTGGCGAAATAAAAAAAAAAAAAAAATAAAAAAAAAAAAAAAATCCTAGAAGTCCAGCATCTTTTTGATCTCGCGCAAGAAAGAAAATTGTCTGGTTACCGACGACCCCCGAATAGAGAAGCACATATACGAACGAATATATGCTGTGGACAGGGTTTAAACCTTAGTTTAAGGTAATTTGCATGGTTTCAAAGTAATTTTTTAAAGTTAGTAATATTTTTAAGGTAATTCTCTGTTTTACTTGCTTCAAATTTAAGGAAATTTGAAAAGTTTTAAGGTAATCTAAGTTAAAGAAAAAAAAGTCAAGTTTATGTCCTTAGTTTGAGGTAATTTGTATGGTTTCAAATGTAATTTTCCACGTTTGAATTTATGAATAAGAGGAAAATTAATTTCCTTGATGGATGGAATGTCCAGTAGGTGGCGTGTCAGTAAGCTTGCTCGGTTGGTCTTAGGTGGTGAACAAGTCATTCAGCTTCGGGCGTTGGACTGAACGAACAAGCTTTTATAAAATTAAATTGATGTTATTAAGCTTTTTGTTTGGATCAGCAAAATGTAGTTATCATGATTGTTTAAATGTAATGGTGTATGTATAAAGAGTCTAAATGCCTTGAGTAAAGGCACAGTTTTTCAGCAACGTCCGAGTGCTATACGAACAGTCGTATCCAAATTCAATAAATTAAATTTGATTTGACTTGGTTTTATTTGTCCGTCCATACTGAGACATGGAGTATATACAGGAAAGTAATTTCTTAAAGCTAATGATATTTTTAAGGTAATTTCGGTTTTATTAGCTTCAAATTTAAGGAAATTCAAAAAGTTTAAGGTAATCTAAGGTAAAAAGCAGTAACATCTAAAGTAATGGTCAAATGCTCAAATTTAAACCAGCCAGATTTTAAACTATCAAGGAAATTACCTTAGTTTGAGGTAATTCGCATGGTTTCAAATTAATTTCTTGAAGCTTATGATATTCTAAAGGTAGCCTCGAAATTTAAGGTAATCTAAGTTAAAAAAGCCCAAGTTTAAACCCTAGCTGTGGACCCGTCCCAGACTCTGGATCCGACCGACCACGAGTTCGACCCCCAGCAGGGCGCCATCAAACGGTTCCCACACATTTGTTTTAATTGCTTGGTCAACTTTGTTCTTTTAACCTCCTTTAGCTGTGTTTCCCTTGTTTGGTGTTGGTCATCCACTTTTTGAAGATAAAATTTAGGTTGGATTTGTTCCAATGGAGGTAACAGTACTTAGACCCCATGGGGTTTCCCGGAGTGTCTTTAGCACCAATGTAACAGAGGAAATAAACTCGATGATTTATTTAGAATAAACTCGTCTTCAAGATAGCCTGAGAGCTTCTATTCAAGACTGAGTATGTGTTTTAAAATCTGTGAGCGTGTATTTCTGTCTGAGCGTGTGTTTTAGAGTCAGCAAGCGTGTGTTTTTGAATCTGTGAGACTATGTTTTTAGAGTCTATGAGCGTATTTTTCATGTCTTTGGCGTGTGTTTTTTTGATTCTGTGTGTTAGTCTGTGAGCGTGTGTTTTTAGTCCGTGGGCGTGTGTTCTAGTCTGTGAGCATATGACTGAAACTGAACGTGTTTTTTTAAGTCTGTGAGCATATGTTTTGGAGCCTGTGGGCGTGTTTTATTTTAGTCTGTGAAAGCGTGTATTTTAATTACGAGTAACAAATGGATATTTCTTACATAAAAGTATAAAAACTTGAAAAAAAAAAATACAAGAGGAAGCAAAATAAGTTAGAATAGTGTGTCCGAGTATACCCCTCAAGCAAGAGAACTCTATCCCACGACAGTGGAAGACCGTAGTACAGAGGCTATTTCAGCTTTTGCAAATTGTATCAAATACAATAAAATCTACAACAAGGAATAGAAAAAAATGCTGCATTTAAATTAATATATATACATATATATATGTATGTATATATATGTATATATATATAAATATATATATATATATATATATATATATATATATATATATATATATATATATATATATATTTGTATAGACTGTGTATATATATACCTTTATATATATATATATATATATATATATATATATATATATATATATATATATATATATATATATATATATATATATATATATACGGACATAAAACGGTAATATGATGAACACCCAATTTCACGGTCTTTAAAAGTTTTGGAAAACTTTAACGGATATCATTTGAAAATGGAAAACCAATTATAAAAGTTACTCCCAATTTGAATCCATATGAACGTTTCCATTGGAAATTGTATTCCGATATAAAAGAAAAAAGAAATTTACCTAAAACGTTTTCATAAAGAA
>NC_090742.1:2559879-2564879 GCF_036898095.1 Palaemon carinicauda
GATGTAAGGTAGGAAATCATTACAGGGAATGGGATACCTCCTTGGTAGCAACTCGGATGCCGCATTCTTCACCAGTAAATCTGCCTTCTCGTTCCCAGACACACCTACATGTGCTGGAACCCAACAAAATCGAACTGTTATACATCTCCGTCCAATAATAAAAAGCCATTCTAAAATCTTTAAAACTAGAGGGTTACTAGAATTAAAAACTTCTAAAGCATGAAGGACACTCCTTGCATCAGTAAAAATTGTAAAATTACCCTCCTTTTCCAAAGCTATTTTCTCAATAGCGGTTAGTATGCCATACAGTTCGGCAGTAAATATGGAAGCTGTTAGAGGAAATGCACCTCTACAATTAAAATCATTACTATGTACTCCAAATCTAACGCCAGCATCAGATTTGGAGCCATCAGTATATATAAAAGTCGATCCCCTATGTTCTTCAACGTGTTCCATAAAAAGAGACCTGGATTTTAAGTCAGTCATATTCTTCTTAACTCCAATAAAGTATTTACAAAAAGATATGTCAGGTAATTTCCATAGAGGCGTTGATGATACCTTGAATGGAAGCACCTTAATTCTAATTATATCCAGATTGTTTAATAATTGTTTCACCCGAAACCCAAAAGGTTGAGGAGATTTTGGGTGCAACTCAAAGTACGTTGAGTGCCTTACAAGGCTTGCAGTCTGAAAGGCTGAAGAATTAGGGAGTCTTTGCAATCTAAACCAATACCGAATAATAGAGGACATTCGGTAAAGGTCTAGAGGCAACTCCCCAGCATCCACAAGGAGACTTGAGATAGGTGAGGTTCTAAAAGCTCCTGTGGACAATCTTATACTAGCATGATGTATAGAATCTAATATTTTTAACCGGCTTGGGGTTGCTGAGGAGTATATTTCGCATCCATAACTAATTTTGGAAAAAATCAAGGCCTTGTATAATTTTAAAATTGTATTGCGGTCAGCCCCTATGATGTATGGGACAATACTTTTAAAAGATTCATAGCTTTAAGACATTTAGCTTTTAATGCTTTTAAGTGAGAAACCCATGTAAGCCTACAATCACATATCAACCCTAAAATTTAGCTTCACTTGTACATGGGATCCGTTGACCTTTGATGTATATATCCGGGTCTGGATGTACTCCCCGGATACGACAGAAATGGACAATTTTAGTTTTACTTGTCAAGAACTTAAATCCATTCATATCGGCCCAATGGATAATTTTATCAATAGAGAGTTGTATTTTTCTCTCGACCATTGCCATTCTAGTCCCAGCAAATCATATGGAGAGATCATCCACAAATAATGTTGCGAGAACATCCCGGGGAATGACTGAGGATATCCCATTAATTGCTAGTGCAAAAAGGGTTACACTCAGCACACTCCCCTGAGGAACTCCTTCTTCCTAGCATTTACTCTGTGATAGAGCTTCCCCAACTCTCACTTGGAAAACTCTACGTGAAAGAAATGATTGAACGAATAGTGGTAGCTCTCCTCTTAATCCTAACTCATGGATTCTTTTAAGTATACCGTATCTCCATGTGGTATCATATGCTTTTTCAAGATCAAAAAAGACTGTCACATG
This sequence comes from Palaemon carinicauda, assembly GCF_036898095.1. Taxonomy (NCBI): domain Eukaryota; kingdom Metazoa; phylum Arthropoda; class Malacostraca; order Decapoda; family Palaemonidae; genus Palaemon; species Palaemon carinicauda. The sequence continues at coordinate 2,561,468 of NC_090742.1, forward strand.
GTGCTGTTTGGAAGCAAACGCTTCACAAATGGAGGACTCAAGTCGTATCAGCACATCAGTCGTTGAGTGCATTTTTCTGAATCCACTTTGAATGGGTGATAAAATACCCTTCTTTTCAAGGTACCACATCAGTCTTGCATTGACCATCTTCTCCATAATTTTACATAAACAAGAGGCCAATGCAATAGGTCGGTAGTTTGCTGCTAAAAACTTGTCCTTACCGGGTTTTAAAAAGGCTAAAATAATGGCTAGTTCCCAAACACTTGGATAACAATGATCATGCCATATTCTATTAATAATGCTTAAAATAAACAACTTTGTATTAAAATGTACATGTTTAATCATTGCGTATGGAATTCCATTGGGTCCAGGGGCTGTATCGTTGCAAGTGGAAAGTGCCGAATCATATTCTCTTTCAGTGAAAGGAGAATTATATGACTCTTCCCTTCCTGTTGCAAAATTTTAAATTTTCTTTTCTTCAATGCTCCTGTACTGATGACCAGGAGCTGCTACACTCTTGCACGATGCATTTGAAAAATGGTCAGCCAGGGCATTGCTAACTTCAATTCCTTCAGTCACATACTGACCATTCACTTTCAACACTGGTGGTGGGTTTGGGGTGAATTTGCCTGCAATCTTTTTTACTTTCCTCCATACAGAAGATGGTGGTGTCCTACTTTTAATGGAGAAAACAAAAGCCACCCAAGATTGGCGTTTAGCTTCTTTCATGGCACGGCGGAACTGTGCTCTACACTTTTTGTACGTTATCAAATTTTCCTCCGTACAGCGTTTATGCAATCTAGTCAGAGATTTTCTGGTGGCTCTGTGCAAGGCTGTTAATTCTGAGGACCACCACGGGACTGGTCTTTTGAATATTCCTGTGGTTTTGAGAATCGAATTGATTCCTGCTTTATGGAGAGTTCCATTCAGTAGGTCTATCGCATCATCAATACTTTCAAACTGATCTGCACTCCCTTCGATTTCACTTAGCTCAAAACATTTAACCCAGTCTGCCTTGTCAAGATTCCATCGTGGCGATCTTTGTAAAGGCGGACCCATGTTGGTGTTTATAATGATTGGTGCATGATCACTAGTATGCCAATCATCTAATGTCCTCCAATCAAAATCAAGAAGGCAGTTAGAGCTTGCAATTGAAAGGTCAATGCATGACAAGGTACCTGTCTGAACATGGAAGTGTGTGGGCTCTCCTGTATTAAGAAGTCCCACTTCCTCATTCTCCACAATTGATGAGATAATATTGCCCCTTGTGTTTGCTAAGATATCACCCCATAAAGGATATCTACCATTCATATCTCCCAGTAAGAGAAATGGTTGAGGGAGTTGATGAATGACCTCTGCTGAATCATCATATAAAATATTATCATTTGGAGGCAAGTAGAGAGAGCATATTGCATATTTTCTTATATCAATTTGTACAACCACTGCCTGCAGTGTTGTACATATAGATATAGGTATTTGGGGAACATCTCTACGAACATACATGAGACTTCCACCATGGCTCCCTGCTTGATGATTATATGGTGTTCTATAGCTAACATACTCTCGAGGACTAGGAGTGTTAGCATACTTTCCTGTAGACATACAATTATGGGGGAATGTTCATGAATTAGGAGCTTAAGTTCTTCAAATTTCGCCCTGAAACACTGACAGTTCCATTGCAAAATTGAGGAGAAAACTATGGATTATTTCGGGAAGACATCTTGGATGAGGTCTTCTCATTAGCAGTTTTTAATCTAACATTATTACCTGTAGGTTTCTTCAGGGATGGTCTTGTTATGTTGGGATTTACGGTGGTGTTTTCTTTGTATCTTTTTTATCTATTTGTTGAGGGGGATGGTGGACCTCAACTTGAATTTCTGATTTATTTAAATTGTCTTCTGGTTGATCGGCAACATCAACAGACAAAACATCATATTCATTTGATGTCATAATTCTAGTATTTCCTATGGAAGGGGAGGAGAGATATGGAGGTCTCTCTCTTTTACGACTAATAGGTTGCGACTTATCAGGTTTTTGTACCTTCCCCACTACAGGTACACCTGATAACTTGGTGTCAGGTGGAATCTCCATTAAATCAGGCAAGGATATGGTCTGGGAGAGGTTAGTACTATCCTTTGTAATGGGGGACAAAGGTTTGGTAGTGGTAGGCAATGTCATTTTGTTGATACTCAATGATAAATCTTTAGGAGGAGATGTTCTGGTCTTATACAGCACTTTATCAATAGATGGTGAATTCCTTTTTCGAAAACTACCTACAGTAGTAGGTGGATGAGATGATTCCCGAGGAACTTTTTCTCCTGTTTTAATGTCTTTGCATAAGTATTAGATTTATTTAATAATCTTTTGGCATGCCCCACGCTTACATGTTCAATAATTGATTTATTGAGGGCAGCCTCTTCTAACTTCTAAAACTGGCAGCTCCTATCATTAGATTTACGATTCGAGTTGCAGTTTAAGCACCTTGCCTCAAGTGTACATTCCCCATGGTAAATATTGGAGCAAGTATTACAATTTTTTTCATTATTGCAAACTTTGGAAGGATGTCCAAATTTAAAGCAATTATAACATTGCAGTGGCTTCTGCTTAAAAGGTTGAACACTGATCCTTTCGTTTTCTATGTCTATGTGGAAAGGTACATCAGCATCCTGGAAAGTAAGAACAATCATTGATGTTCCAGGTACTTTATGTACTTTCCACACTGATAGAGGACACATAGGCAATATCTCCTCTTCGGTAAATTCATATAGATCCCTATTGAAAACCACTCCCCTTCCATAACTAAAGTTTAGATGGGGTTTGATGTCCAATTTTATATCATCATTTACTGTCTTCAAATTGGACAGTATAACAGACTGTGTGTATGACTTGGCCTTTATCAAGTAACTTTTCTTCTCGAATCGAGATATATCTCCAGGTGCGATTGTTCCTACCTTCCTCTGAAGAAATTTGCATATCTTGAAATAATTTTCCGTACCGCCTACAGATTGAGCAAGAAGCCACACTGGTGGTTTTGGCTTTCTTTGGGATGGTATATCTGCCTCTATATCTTTATCATCCCAGTCTGCTGGTCTGTAGACATCCAGATCTTTAGGTGCCCCATCACACAGAGCACCCTTAACACTCATATTACCTACTTTAATATCAACAATATTACGGCTTGCATTAAATGCTTCCTCATGACAATTAAATGATAACCAAGATTCCCAATTAACATCTTGAAGTTTCATTCTAATTTCTTTTATCAATCCGTAACACTCAAATATTTTATGTAGCACATCATAATTAGCTTCTAATGGGATTTGGGTAACGTGCAGGACATTCAGTTTTCCTGTGTTGCCCAAATTACCCTTTTTCCGAATGTTTAAAGAATAGTCCTTTTTAGTTCCTACGT
>NC_090742.1:2572379-2592945 GCF_036898095.1 Palaemon carinicauda
AGAGCTGGAAGATGGAATAGATATTCCAGCTGAAACGATCCTGGAGGCAGGTGAATTTCATCCTGCTGAAGGAGAGTTCCAGGAAGAGCTGGAAGATGGAATAGATATTCCAGCTGAAACGATCCTGGAGGCTGGTGAATTTAATCTTGCTGAAGGAGAGTTCCAGGAAGAGCTGGAAGATGGAATAGATCTTCCGGCTGAAATGATCCAGGAGGCTGGTGAATTTTCTCCTGCTGAAGGAGAGTTCCAGGAAGAGCTGGAAGATGGAATAGATATTCCAGCTGAAACGATCCTGGAGGCAGGTGAATTTCATCCTGCTGAAGGAGAGTTCCAGGAAGAGCTGGAAGATGGAATAGATATTCCAGCTGAAACGATCCTGGAGGCTGGTGAATTTCATCCTGCTGAAGGAGAGTTCCAGGAAGAGCTGGAAGATGGAATATATATTCCAGCTGAAACGATCCTGGAGGCTGGTGAATTTCATCCTGCTGAAGGAGAGTTCCAGGAAGAGCTGGAAGATGGAATAGATCTTCCGGCTGAAATGATCCAGGAGGCTGGTGAATTTCATCCTGCTGAAGGAGATTTCCAGGAAGAGCTGGAAGATGGAATAGATATTCCAGCTGAAATTATCCAGGAGGCTGGTGAATTTCATCCTGCTGAAGGAGAGTTCCAGGAAGAGCTGGAAGATGGAATAGATATTCCAGCTGAAAAATCTTCACTTGAGGACAGAAGCATTTTTACCCCTTCTAGTGAGGCAGAAAGGTCAAGAACTGCTTTTATTCGAAACCAGATAGCCAGAGAAAAAGTTGCTTTTGATGAGGAAAAGCAGCATTTCCAAGAAGAAGAAATGGCATTCCACACCGCAGAAACTACTTTCAAAATTGAAAATCGGGATCTAAAAGAAGGAAAGGAAACTCCTACGCTTGAGATGCAAGCCTTAATTGAAAAGGAGCAGAATATCGACAAGAAAATGGACACACTCATGAATGAGAATGAAGAGTTTCAAAAAGAAAAAATGGAATTCTACATTGCAGAAAAGATGTTAAAAACTGAATATCAGGCTCTAAAAGAAGAAAAGGAAACTCATAGGCTTGAGATGCATGCTTTAATTGACAAGGAGATGAAAATTGAAGAGAAAATTGAACAATTTGTGAATGATAAAAAGGAGTTTGAAAGAGAAAAAGCTGCCATTTACAAGGATATTGAAAATATGAGAGACAACATCAAAGAAGAGAAAGAAACTCTCAGGCTAGAGAAAGAGGCTTTAAGTGAAAAGGAGCAGAATATCGACAAGAAAATGGACCAACTCAAAAATGAGAATGAAGAGTTTCAAAAAGAAAAAATGGCATTCTACATTGCAGAAAAGATGTTAAAAACTGAATATCGGGTTCTAAAAGAAGAAAAGGAAACTCATAGGCTTGAGGTGCATGCTTTAATTGACAAGGAGATGAACATTGAAGAGAAAATTGAACAATTTGTGAATGATAAAAAGGAGTTTGAAAGAGAAAAGGCTGCCATTTACAAGGATATTGAAAATATGAGAGACAACATCAAAGAAGAGAAAGAAACTCTCAGGCTCGAGAAACAGGCTTTAAGTGAGAAGGAGCAGCACATCGACAAGAAAATGGACCAACTCAAGAATGAGAATAAAGAGTTTGAAAGTGAAAAAGCTGCTATTTACAAGGATATTGAAAATATAAGAGAAATCATCGAAGTAGAAAAAGAAACTCTTAGGCATGAGATGCAAAATTTAATTGAAAAGGAGAAGAACATCGACAAGAAAATCGAACGATTAAGGAATAAAACCGAGAAACCATGGCAGACACTAGGAGTTGGTGAAGAGCAAAAGAGAGGATTGCAAAGGATAAGAGATATGGAAAAGAGGGAGGAAAAGGCTGATATTAAAGTAACGGATCGCCAGTGGAGGGTTTACTTAGAAGAGGGACAATGGGCTCAGGAAAACGAGCCTATTTTGGATTCTATACCTGTAATCAAACTAGAGGCGGAACCAAAATTCAAGAAAGGGGCAATGGTGGAAGTGAGAGAAGACAACACTTTCGATGCAACAGTAAATAAGAAGGTTGTTGAAATTGGAATCGGAACTGAAGGTTCTAGCAACTATTCTGTCATGTCTCTGGAACAGGCTCAGACTTTGGGACTAGACCAGCAAATGAAACTCACTGGAAACATACGTTTAGGAAATGAATATCCAATAGGTATCGTAGAAAATGTCCAAGTGACCATTGGTAAGGATGAAACAGTCTACGTTTGTTTTTACATTCTAGATCAAAAGATGAAACCAGGAATTTCTCTAGGCCGCAAAGACTTGTGCCGTTACGGATTCATCCGCAAATTTAATTCAAATGGATCAACACTCTTTATTGATAATGACCAAAACAGGAAGAATGTCAAATGTAAAGGATCATCTCTATCATTCAACGTCCTTCTGAGCAAAGATATCAAGGCTCCACATGCTAAAGTCCTTATCTCAGAAGGTAACACAAGTTTAGTGAGATCTAACTTCCTGGAGAAGAGAAAAAAAGGACTGTTTAACTGTTGTTCAAGTACACCTAAAATAGAATCTCTACTTATAAAAACCTGTTACGGAAAACTGGCCCCTGTAGAAGTTCTCATCAAGGACGTCTTACCTGAGGGCGATGGAGATATAGTTTTGGGCACAGATTTCCTAAGAAGGACCAATGCTATGGTGGACTACAAGCAGCAGCGGTTATTCGTCATGTATGAAAAGAATTGCTGCTTCTGTATCAATTTGAATGACGATTTTTCTCAAGATCCAACCCATTAAGTTTTTTATAATACTTAAAAAAAAAAAATTTAATGTTGCGTTTTGTGTAGGAAGGACACATGAGGAGGATCGATAGCCTGACTGCTCCACTGATGTTTGGAATGACAGCTCAACTCGATGGATTTGTGGCTTAAACCCTTAGCTTAAATGGTGCTTGGACTAACTGAAAAGTCTGGCTGTGCAGAGGGAAGGAACCTAGCTGATTCTAGTATGCTGTGTACCTTGATGGGGTGTACAGGACTTTGTCAAGTGTACAAATGGTCGGATATCTAGATCTATTCTTTCGGATACCAACCTTCGGGTGGTTCTGGGGGAATAATCTAGAAGACCGGCTCTGCAGAGGGATGAAGCTGGGATTCTTCTAGTATGCAGGCTAGTTCTTGGAGGTTGGGCTAAAACCATTTTGCCGGGGGAAGAAGCTGCATCATCTTTTTGAGGGAGGCATTTATGGTTAGGTGAACAGCAGCAGCAGCAACTGCAGCTGAGAATGATCAGCAGATGCAGCAAAGAATAATCAGTAACAGCAACAGCAGCTGAGAATAATCAGCAAAAGCAGCCGCAGCTGAGAATAATCAGCAGCAGATGCAGCTGAGAATAACCAGGAAAAGCAGCAGAAGCTGAGAATAATCAGCAAAAACAGCACCATGTGAGAATAATTAGCAACAGCTACAGCTAAGAATAATCAGCAAAAGCAGCAGCAGTTGAAAATTATCAGCAAAAGCAGCAGCAGCTGAGAATTATCACGCAGAAGTTGAGAATTATCAGCAAAAGCAGCAGCAGCTGTGAATAATCAGCAGCAGGAGCAGCTGAGAATAATCAGCAAGAGCAGCAGCAGCAGCAGCTGAGAATAATCAGCAAAAGCAGCAGCAGCTGAGAATTATCACGCAGAAGTTGAGAATTATCAGCAAAAGCAGCAGCAGCTGTGAATAATCAGCAGCAGGAGCAGCTGAGAATAATCAGCAAGAGCAGCAGCAGCAGCAGCTGAGAATAATCAGCAAAAGCAGCAGCAGTTGAGAATTATCAGCAAAAGCAGCAGCAGCTGAGAATTATCAGCAAAAGCAGCAGCAGTTGAGAATTCATCAGCAAAAGCAGCAGCAGTTGAAAATTATCAGCAAAAGAAGCAGCAGTTGAGAATTATCAGCAGCAGCTGCAACTGAGATTAATCAGCAAAAGCAGCAGCAGCTGAGAATAATCAGCAGTAGCAGTAGCTGAGAATAATCAGCAAGAGCAGCAGCAGCTGAGAATAATCAGCAAGAGCAGCAGCATCTGAGAAAAATCAGCAAAAGCAGCAACAGTTGAGAATTATCAGCAAAGGCAGCAGCAGCTGAGAAAAATCAGCAAAAGCAGCAGCAGTTGAGAATTATCAGCAAAAGCTGCAGCAGGTGAGAATTATCAGCAAAAGCAGCAGCAGTTGAGAATTATCATCATCAGCAGCAGCTGAGAATTATCAGCAAAAGCAGCAGCAGCTGAGAATTATCAGCAAAAGCAGCAGCAGCTGAGAATTATCAGGAGCAGATGCAGCTGAGTATAATCAGCAAAAGCAGCAGCATCTGAGTATTATCAGCAAAAGCAGCAGCAGCTGAGAATAATCAGCAAAAGCAGCAGCAGTTGAGAATTATCAGCAAAAGCAGCAGCAGCTGAGAATTATCAGCAAAAGCAGCAGCAGCTGAGAATAATCAGCAAGAGCAGCAGCAGCTGAGAATTATCAGCAAAAGCAGCAGCAGCTGAGAATTATCAGCAAAAGCAGCAGCAGTTGAGAATTATCAGCAAAAGCAGCAGCAGCTGAGAATAATCCGCAAGAGCAGGAGCAGCTGAGAATTATCAGCAAAAGCAGCAGCAGCTCAGAATTATCAGCAAAAGCAGCAGCAGTTGAGAATTATCAGCAAAAGCAGCAGCAGCTGAGAATAATCAGCAAGAACAGGAGCAGCTGAGAATTATCAGCAAAAGCAGCAGCATCTGAGAATTATCAGCAAAAGCAGCAGCAGCTGAAAATAATCAGCAGCAGCAACAACTGAGAATAATCAGCAAGAGCAGCAGCAGCTGAAAATTATCAGCAGCAGCAGCAGCTGAAAATAATCAGCAAAAGCAGCAGCAGTTGAAAATTATCAGCAAAAGCAGCAGCAGCCTAGAATAATCAGGAAAAGCAGCAGCAGTTGAGAATTATCAGCAAAAGCAGAAGCAGTTGAGAATTATCAGCAAAAGCAGCAGCAGCTGAGAATTATCAGCAGCAGCTGCAACTGAGAATAATCAGCAAAAGCAGCAGCAGCTGAGAATAATCAGCGTCAGCAGCTGAGAATAATCAGCAAGAGCAGCAGCAGCTGAGAATAATCTGCAAGAGCAGCAGCAGCTGAGAAATATCAGCAGCAGCAGCAGCTGAGAATAATACGCAAAAGCAGCAGCAGTTGAGAATTATCAGCAAAAGCAGCAGCAATTGAGAATTATCAGCAAAAGCAGCACCCACTGAGAATAATCAGCAAAAGCAGCAGCAGTTGAGAATTATCAGTAAAAGCAGCAAAAGCTGAGAATAATCAGCAAGAGCACCAGCAGCTGAGAATTATCAGCAAAAGCAGCAGCAGTTGAGAATTATCAGCAAAAGCAGCAGCAGTTGAGAATTATCAGCAAAAGCAGCAGCAGGTGAGAATTATCAGCAGCAGATGCAGCTGAGAATAATTAGCAAGAGCAGCAGCAGCTGAGAATTATCAGCAGCAGCAACAGCTGAGAATAATCAGCAGCAGCAGCAGCAGTTGAGAATTATCAGCAAAAGCAGCAGCAGCTGAGAATAATCAGCAAAAACAGCAACAGTTGAGAATAATCAGCAAAAGCAGCAACAGCTGAGACTAATCAGCAAAAGCAGCAGCAGTTGAGAATTATCAGCAAAAGCTGCAGCAGCTGAGAATAATCAGCAAGAGCAGCAGCAGCTGAGAATTATCAGCAAAAGCAGCAGCAGCTGAGAATTATCATGAGAATTATCAGCAAAAGCAGCAGCAGCTGAGAATTATCAGCAAAAGCAGCAGCTGAGAATAATCAGCAGCAGATGCAGCTGAGAATAATCAGCAAAAGCAGCAGCAGCTGAGAATAATAAGCAGCAGCTGCAACTGAGAAAAATCAGCAAGAGCAGCAGCAGCTGAGAATTATCAGCAAAAGCAGCCGCAGCTGAGAATTATCAGCAGCAGATGCAGCTGAGAATAATCAGCAAGAGCAGCAGCAGCTGAGAATAATCAGCAAAAGCAGCAGCAGTTGAGAATTATCAGCAAAAGCAGCAGCAGTTGAGAATAATCAGCAAAAGCAGCAGCAGTAGAGAATTATCAGCAAAAGCAGCAGCAGCTGAGAATAATCAGCAAAAGCAGTAGCAGCTGATAATTATCAGCAGCAGCAGCAGCAGCTGAGAATTATCAGCAAAAGCAGCAGAAGCTGTGAATTACCAGCAAAAGCAGCAGCAGCTGAGAATTATCAGCAAAATCAGCAGCAGTTGAGAATTATCAGCAAAAGCAGCAGCTGCTGAGATTTATCAGCAAAAGTAGCAGCAGCTGAGAGTTATCAGCAAAAGCAACAACAGTTGAGAATTATCAGCAAAAGCAGCGGCAGCAGCTGAGAATTATCAGCAAAAGCAGCTGCAGCTGAGAATTATCAGCAAAAGCAGCAGCAGCTGAGAATTATCGGCAAAAGCAGCAGCAGCTGAGAATTATCAGCAGCAGCAGCAGCTGAGAATACTCAGCAGCAGCTGAGAATTATCAGCAAAAGCAGCAGCAGCTGAGAATTATCACCAAAAGCAGCAGCAGCTGAGAATTATCACCAAAAGCAGCAGAAGCTGAGAATAATCAGCAAAAGCAGCAGCTGAGAATAATCAGCAAAAGAAGCAGCAGCAGAGAATTATCAGCAAAAGCAGCAGCAGCTGAGAATTATCATCAGCAGCAGCGGCAGCTGAGAATAATCAGCAAAAGCAGCAGCAGTTGAGAATTATCAGCAAAAGCAGCAGCAGTTGAGAATTATCAGCAAAAGCAGCAGCAGGTGAGAATTATCAGCAGCAGATGCAGCTGAGAATAATTAGCAAGAGCAGCAGCAGCTGAGAATTATCAGCAGCAGCAACAGCTGAGAATAATCAGCAGCAGCAGCAGCAGTTGAGAATTATCAGCAAAAGCAGCAGCAGCTGAGAATAATCAGCAAAAACAGCAACAGTTGAGAATAATCAGCAAAAGCAGCAACAGCTGAGACTAATCAGCAAAAGCAGCAGCAGTTGAGAATTATCAGCAAAAGCTGCAGCAGCTGAGAATAATCAGCAAGAGCAGCAGCAGCTGAGAATTATCAGCAAAAGCAGCAGCAGCTGAGAATTATCATGAGAATTATCAGCAAAAGCAGCAGCAGCTGAGAATTATCAGCAAAAGCAGCAGCTGAGAATAATCAGCAGCAGATGCAGCTGAGAATAATCAGCAAAAGCAGCAGCAGCTGAGAATAATAAGCAGCAGCTGCAACTGAGAAAAATCCGCAAGAGCAGCAGCAGCTGAGAATTATCAGCAAAAGCTGCCGCAGCTGAGAATTATCAGCAGCAGATGCAGCTGAGAATAATCAGCAAAAGCAGCAGCAGCTGAGAATAATCAGCAAAAGCAGCAGCAGTTGAGAATTATCAGCAAAAGCAGCAGCAGTTGAGAATAATCAGCAAAAGCAGCAGCAGTTGAGAATTATCAGCAAAAGCAGCAGCAGCTGAGAATAATCAGCAAAAGCAGCAGCAGCTGAGAATTATCAGCAGCAGCAGCAGCAGCTGAGAATTATCAGCAAAAGCAGCAGAAGCTGTGAATTACCAGCAAAAGCAGCAGCAGCTGAGAATTATCAGCAAAATCAGCAGCAGTTGAGAATTATCAGCAAAAGCAGCAGCTGCTGAGATTTATCAGCAAAAGTAGCAGCAGCTGAGAGTTATCAGCAAAAGCAGCAGCAGCAGCTGAGAATTATCAGCAAAAGCAGCTGCAGCTGAGAATTATCAGCAAAAGCAGCAGCAGCTGAGAATTATCGGCAAAAGCAGCAGCAGCTGAGAATTATCAGCAGCAGCTGAGAATTATCAGCAAAAGCAGCAGCAGCTGAGAATTATCACCAAAAGCAGCAGCAGCTGAGAATTATCACCAAAAGCAGCAGAAGCTGAGAATAATCAGCAAAAGCAGCAGCTGAGAATAATCAGCAAAAGAAGCAGCAGCAGAGAATTATCAGCAAAAGCAGCAGCAGCTGAGAATTATCATCAGCAGCAGCGGCAGCTGAGAATAATCAGCAAAAGCAGCAGCAGCTGAGAATTATCAGCAAAAGCAGCAGCAGCTGAGAATTATCAGCAAAAGCAGCAGCAGCTGAGAATTATCAGCAAAAGCAGCAGCAGCTGAGAATAATCAGCAGCAGCAGCAGCTGAGAATTATCAGCAAAAGCAGCAGCAGCAGTAGCTGAGAATAATCAGCAGCAGCAGCAGCTGAGAATTAACAGCAGCAGCAGCAGCTGAGAATTATCAGCAGCAGGAGCAGCTGAGAATTATCAGCAAAAGCAGCAGCAATTGAGAATTATCAGCAAAAGCAGCAGCAGCTGAGAATTATCAGCAAAAGCAGCAGCAGCTGAGAATTATCAGCAAAAGCAGCAGCAGTTGAGAATTATTAGGAAAAGCAGCACCGCTGAGAATTATCAGCAAAAGCAGCAGCAGCTGAGAATTATCAGCAAAAGCAGCAGCAGCTGAGAATTATCAGCAAAAGCAGCAGCAGCTGAGAGTTATCAGCAAAAGCAGCAGCAGCTGAGAATTATCAGTAAAAGCAGCAGCAGCTGAAAATTATCAGCAAAAGCAGCAGCAGCTGAGAGTTATCAGCAAAAGCAGCAGCAACTGAGAATTATCAGCAAAAGCAGCAGCAGCTGAGAATTATCAGCAGCAGTAGCAGCTGAAAATTATCAGCAAAAGCAGCAGCAGCTGAGAATTATCAGCAAAAGCAGCAGCAGCTGAGAATTATCAGCAGCAGCAGCAGCTGAGAATTATCAGCAAAAGCAGCAGCAGCTGAGAATTATCAGCAGCAGCAGCAGCTGCTGAGAATAATCAGCAGCAGCAGCAGCTGAGAATAATCAGCAAAAGCAGCAGCAGCTGAGAATTATCAGCGGCAGATGCAGCTGAGAATAATCAGCAAGAGCAGCAGCAGCTGAGAATAATCAGCAAAAGCAGCAGCAGCTGAGAATTATCAGCAGCAGATGCCGCTGGGAATTATCAGCAAAAGCAGCAGCAGCTGAGAATTATCAGCAAAAGCAGCAGCTGAGAATAATCAGCAAAGGCAGCAGCAGCTGAGAATTATCAGCAGCAGCAGCTGAGAATAATCAGCAGCAGCAGCAGCTGAGAATTATCAGCAGCAATTGCAGCTGAGAATAATCAGCAAAAGCAGCAGCAGCTGAGAATAATCAGCAAAAGCAGCAGCAGCTGAGAATTATCAGCAGCAGTTGCAGCTGAGAATAATCAGCAAAAGAAGCAGCAGCTGAGAATAATCAGCAAAAGCAGCAGCAGCTGAGAATTATCAGCAAAAGCAGCAGCAGCATAGAATTATCAGCAAAAGCAGCAGCAGCTGAGAATTATCAGCAAAAGCATCAGCAGCTGAGAATTATCAGCAGCAGCAGCAGCTGAGAATAATCAGCAAAAGCAGCAGCTGAGAATAGTCAGCAGCAGCTGAGAATTATCAGCAAAAGCAGCAGCAGCTGAGAATTATCAGCAGCAGCTGAGAATTTTCAGCAGCAGCAGCAGCTGCTGAGAATTATCAGCAAAAGCAGCAGCAGCAGAGAATAATCAGCAAAAGCTGCAGCAGCAGCTGAGAATTATCAGCAGCAGCAGCAGCTGAGAATTATCAGCAAAAGCAGCAGCAGCTGAGAATTAACAGCAAAAGCAGCAGCAGCTGAAAATAATCAGCAGCAGCAGCAGCTGAGAATAATCAGCAAAAGCAGCAGCAGCTGAGAATTATCAGTAAAAGCAGCAGCAGCTGAGAATTATCAGGAAAAGCAGCAGCAGCTAAGCAGCAGCAGCTGAGAATTATCAGGAAAAGCAGCAGCAGCTGAGAATTATCAGCAAAAGCAACAGCAGCTGAGAATTATCAGCAAAAGCAGCAGCAGCTGAGAAATATCAGCAAAAGCAGCAGCAGCTGAGAATTATCAGCAGCAGCAGCAGCAGCAGCAGCTGAAAATTATCAGCAAAAGCAGCAGCAGCTGAGAATTATCAGCAGCAGCAGCAGCTGTGAGTTATCAGCAAAAGCAGCAGCAGCTGAGAGTTATCAGCAAAAGCAGCAGCAGCAGAGAATTATCAGCAAAAGCAGCAGCAGCTTAGAATTATCAGCAAAAGCAGCAGCAGCTGAGAATTATCAGCAGCAGCAGCAGCTGAGAATTATCAGCAAAAGCAGCAGCAGCTGAGAATTATCAGCAGTAGCAGCAGCTGAGAATAATCAGCAAGAGCAGCAGCAGCTGAGAATTATCAGCAAAATCAGCAGCAGCTGAGAATTATCAGCAGCAGCAGCAGCTGAGAATAATCAGCAAAAGCAGCAGCAGCAGCTGAGAATTATCAGCAAAAGCAGCAGCAGTTGAGAATAATCAGCAAAAGCAGCAGCAGCTGAGAATTGTCAGCGGCAGATGCAGCTGAGAATAATCAGCAAAAGCAGCAGCAGCTGAGAATTATCAGCAAAAGCAGCAGCAGCTGAGAATTATCAGCAAAAGCAGCAGCAGCTGAGAATTATCAGCAAAAGCAGCAGCAGCTGAGAATTATCAGCAGCAGTAGCAGCTGAGAATAATCAGCAAAAGCAGCAGCAGCTGAGAATTATCAGCAGCAGCAGCAGCTGAGAATAATCAGCAGCAGCAGCAGAAGCTGAGAATTATCAGCAGCAGATGCAGCTGAGAATAATCAGCATAAGCAGCAGCAGCTGAGAATAATCAGCAAAAGCAGCAGCAGCTGAGAATAATCAGCAAAAGCAGCAGCAGCTGAGAATTATCAGCAGCAGATGCAGCTGAGAATAATCAGCATAAGCAGCAGCAGCTGAGAATAATCAGCAAAAGCAGCAGCAGCTGAGAATTATCAGCAGCAGATGCAGCTGAGAATAATCAGCAAAAGCAGCAGCAGCTGAGAATAATCAGCAAAAGCAGCAGCAGTTGAGAATTATCAGCAGCAGCAGCAACTGAGAATATTCAGCAAAAGCAGCAGCAGAAGCTAAGAATAATGAGCAAAAGCAGCAGCTGCTGAGAATAATCAGCAAAAGCAGCAGCAGCTGAGAATAATCAGTTATAATAACAATCCTACAACTGAAGGCATCAAAATCATTTAGCAATTGACAAAAAAAAAAAATTAACATAATTTGGTATAAAAATAAACTAACTTGGAAAAACATTGACCAATGTACATATAAATAAGATTTTAAGCATAAAAATGTATAAAAATATACTAACACTTGGAGAAAACAAGTTTCTCAGAGAGAGAGAGAGAGAGAGAGAGAGAGAGAGAGAGAGAGAGAGAGAGAGAGAGAGAGAGAGAGATTATGTCTGAATATTAATAAGTGTCACGTGCATCTCTCCGGGGGCACACGAAAATTGCAAACAGTTTCACGTAATTCAAAAACTTAAGATGGGACAAAAGCTTAGTAGTGGTAGTAGTAGTAGTAGTAGTAGTAGTAGTAGTAGTAGTAGTAAGAGAGAGAGAGAGAGAGAGAGAGAGAGAGAGAGAGAGATCTTCCACACTTTAGTTATTTATTATGTTTTCGGGTGTTGTGTCAGAGAGAGAGAGAGAGAGAGAGAGAGAGAGAGAGAGAGAGAGAGAGAGAATCTTCGACACTTTAGTTATTTATTATGTTTTCGGGTGTTGTGCCAGAGAGAGAGAGAGAGAGAGAGAGAGAGAGAGAGAGAGAGAGAGAGAGAATCTTCCACACTTTAGTTATTCATTATCTGTTTTCGGGTGTTGTGTCAGAGAGAGAGAGAGAGAGAGAGAGAGAGAGAGAGATCTTCCACACTTTAGTTATTTATTATGTTTTCGGGTGTTGTGTCAGAGAGAGAGAGAGAGAGAGAGAGATCTTCCACACTTTAGTTATTTATTATGTTTTCGGGTGTTGTGCCAGAGAGAGAGAGAGAGAGAGAGAGAGAGAGAGAGAGAGATCTTCCACACTTTAGTTATTTATTATGTTTTCGGGTGTTGTGTCAGAGAGAGAGAGAGAGAGAGAGAGAGAGAGAGAGAGAGAGAGAGAGAGAGAGAGAGAGAATCTTCGACACTTTAGTTATTTATTATGTTTTCGGGTGTTGTGCCAGAGAGAGAGAGAGAGAGAGAGAGAGAGAGAGAGAGAGAGAGAGAGAGAGATCTTCCACACTTTAGTTATTCATTATCTGTTTCCGGGTGTTGTGTCAGAGAGAGAGAGAGAGAGAGAGAGAGAGAGAGAGAGAGAGAGAGAGAGAGAGAGAGAGTGAGAGAAGATCTTCGACACTAGTTATTTATTATCTGTTTTCGGGTGTTATGTCAGGAGAGAGAGAGAGAGAGAGAGAGAGAGAGAGAGAGAGAGAGAGATCTTCCACACTTTAGTTATTTATTATCTGTTTTCGGGTGTTGTGTCAGAGAGAGAGAGAGAGAGAGAGAGAGAGCGGACAACCATCACCTTTCCACACACCTCAAATCTAGGTTCTCCTCCCTACCTTAGGGGAAATTACTGAAAGCATCACCCATGACTCCAATAATTAAACTTTTTTCTTCCCCAGAAGAAAAACTTGATATCAACCTCTCTCTCTCTCTCTCTCTCTCTCTCTCTCTTGGAAAAGAGGCTGATGATTATCACCTCTTGGAGAGATCTTCCCTTTCCTTGTTCGTCGTTAAGCGACTTCTTAATGACAAGGTATCAAAACGTCTTACCGATTACCTACTCTCGCTTGAATGAGTAATTTACGCTGGGCGACCCATTTCACCTGAGTTACGGAGACAAAAAGAGATTCTAATTTGTATCGTCTCTTTCCACGATTAATGTTTATCGCTGTTTTTATGTTTATTAGGTACAAAAACCTCGTTTAAATTAGCGAATTTAAATTGACTCCCGACACGCAAAGTAGAAAGCGCTGATATTCAAGTTTCGTTGCCTTTTTTTTTAAAGGCCGCTCATGAATGGCAAAGGCAAGGGACAGTGACATTGCCCTAGAGACTAACCATATATATATATATATATATATATATATATATATATATATATATATATATATATATATATATATATATATATATATATATATATATGTATGTATATGATCAGCACCCAAGCTCCCTCTCCACACAAACTAGGACCAAGGAGGGCCAGCCAATAGCAGCTGATGACTGAGCAGGTAGACCTAGAGATTTTCAAAATTGAATCACTTCCACGTCTCAACAATTAGTCCCTGAGGGTTTCACTACTCTATGAGTAAAATTGTAGCCAAAAAGATGTTCAAAAACAGGGCGGAAACATAACCTCCCCCAACTTCGTTGGTGGAGGTATTAAGAGAGTTTCTAAAATAATACCCAGATGAAAAAAGCCAGACACAAGAAATAATTTATGTACAAATATTAATGTTTCTAAAAATATCATCATTACTCCTACGCCTATTGACGCAAAGAGCCTCAGTTAGATTTCGCCAGTCGTCTCATCTTGAGTTTTTAAATCAATACTTCTCCATTCATCTTCTACTAATTCACGCTTCATAGTTCTCAGCCATTTAGGACTGGGTCTTCCAACTCTTTTTGCGACTTGTGGAGCCCAATTGAAAGTTTGGTGAACTATACTCTTTTGAGGAGTGCGAAGTGCATGACCAAACCATCTCCATCTACCCATCACCATGATCTCATCCTCATATGGCACTCGAGTAATCTCTCTTATAGGTCCATTTCTAATGCTGTCCTGCCATTTAACTCCCAATATCCTTCTGGGGGGAGGGGTTGTTCTCAAATCTACAAAATCTGTTGGATATTGATTCATTGTCATATCCCGACTCATGTCCATACAGTAACACCGATCTCACTAAACTGATATATAGCCTGATCTTTATATGCAATTTCAGGTGATTTGATTTCCAAATTTTACTTAACCTAGTCATTGACTGATTTGCTTTTTCCAATCTTTCATTAAACTCCAATTCCTAAGACGCTGTGTTAGCGATCATAGTTCCTAAATAGTTAAATGATTCTACCTCATTAATCCTTTCGCCTTTCTACAACATTAACAGGTTAATTATACAGACAAAACTGTATACATGAAATAGTTTTTGTAAAAATATTCATGTTTCTAAAATACCAACCCAATAAAAAAACAAAAAGAACTGTATCAAAAAAAAAAGACAGACTAAACTGTATACAAGAAATATTTTTTTAAAAAAGATTCATGTTTCTAAAATATCAACCAAATAAAAAAAAATAGAAAAAAATATCCAAAAAAAAACAGACATAGCTGTATACAAGAAATAATCTTTTTTAAAATATTCAAGTTTCTAAAATACCAACCGCTTAAAAAGAGAAAGGAAAAAAAAAAACCATACCAAAAAAAAAAATAAATAATTTAAGTAACTTATGGTCAACATAAAAAAAACGTCCATTACTCCAAGCTGCGTTTCAAAATTGGACAGTCAGTCAGTGCATGACCCTACAGGATCTCTCCAAATGGGGTAAGTGTAAATATATGAGGAGATAATAGCTACGCAATTAGTAGAACCCGTTTGCCTCCCACCTACGTATTTCTAGTAAGCTGCCATACGCCTGAAGAGACATCTGCAAACTGTTTGTTCCATACCGGGCTTCAGATGAAACTCTGATAGATGTAGCCTTTTATTAATTTTCTCTATGCAATAAAGAGCAAGTGTATGGCTACATATATACTGTAAGTATATATATATATATATATATATATATATATATATATATATATATATATATATGTGTATATATATATATATATATAATTATATATAGATATTATATATATTATATATACATATATATAATATATATACATTATATATATACATATATAATATATATATATTATATATATACATATATATATATACAGTAAATATCTATTTATCTATCTATCTATCTATCTATATATATATATATATATATATATATATATATATATATATATATATATATATAATATATATATATATATATATATATATATATATATATATATATATATATATATATATATATATATATATATATATATCTCTTTTCGGTCATGCCCAGCTCTCCCTATCCATCAAGTAAGGGGGAGAGGGGGGTGCACTGTACATACTCCTGTAAATATTTAGCCATCTTTTTGCCGGGCCACGTACACTAGTGCATAAAGAGTTAAAGAATAACACTAAGAGCAGTGTAAGGCAACCTAACATTTCCATCATTTAGATTCTAGTAAAGTGAAAGAATATGAAAGATTTCACCTACTCACATCGCCAGCTATTTTCATCTGACGAGTCACCCATATTTCGTTGGTTTCGGACACCAAAAATACAGTTAGCCCAGCTTCCTACACACAACATTCCCTGCGAGTTCTCCTTTTCTTTATCAATAGCAAAAACAATATGTCTGCATATGTCTCAATGTTAATTGTTTCTTCCAATAACTCTATCAAATTAGATGATGATTATTATAATAAAATTATAATTTTTTCTTTACTTTTTAATCAAATAAAGATAAAAACAAATTTAACACTACTATTCATTCTAAGTCATCGATACTGCTTCCTCTAGTTTCAGGATCGATAAACTTTTATGGGGAAATATGAAGTAATCGTAAAATTAGAAAGGATAATTCTGCAAAGTTAAGGCTCATATAAGCAATTTGATATCCCAATCACAGAATTAGAACGGCAAGAAATTCTTAATCCATTAACTGAATACTAAAATATTTCGAGAGATTATACAGTAACACCTCTAGATACAAAATTAATTCGTTCTGGAGCGGGTTTCGTATCATGATTTTTCGTATAATGAGGGTAGTTTTACGTGTAATTCGCCTATTTCGTTCCAAGCCTTACAAAAGTACCAAATTAAATTTCATAATAAAGCTATCACCACAATGAAATACAGCCAAATATATTATAATCATTTAATATACCTTACCTGTTAATAATGTACATCACTTTACTTCACTATATACCACCACATACAATTTCTACAAACCCATAAATAAGATATACCTATACAACTTCCACAGTGCCATGAATGACTCACTCCTATACAAAAACCTACCGTAACGAACCTAACCTAACCTAACAACTTCTACAGAACCACGAATAACTCATACAAAAACTTAACCTAACCTAACCTAACCTAACCTAACAACTACTATAGAGCCACGAATAACTAGTCTTAAATATAAGGATCATTACAGAAATTCATAACGATACTGGACGAGAGAGAGAGAGAGAGAGAGAGAGAGAGAGAGAGAGAGAGAGAGAGAGAGAGAGAGAGAGAGAGAGAGAGCAAGCAACTCCGTCCTCAAAGGTTGTGGGGACATAAGGTCAATTGGGCAAGTGTGCCGACGTTGTAACCCGAACTACAGACTATAATCACAGCCAATTTACTCTCCGCATATGCATTGAAAGGGCGGGATTTCTCAGCCAAAGGACAAACACCCCTGTGTCGGGTATTCATGAACTGTCATACGTCCCACTAAGGGTTTTGGCTACCTACATACGTCGGTTGACCTGAGCGTGTCATATTCATCCCTCTCTCCTCTTCTTTAAGATTGTTTTTATGTTTTTATTTACAAACACACACACACACACACACACACACACACACACAGAAGGCACAAGAAGAGTTCGTAGTTCCAGGCCCACATGGCTGAGGACTATGAAGTAGGAGATGATGAATGGAGAAGTATTCTTTTAAAAGCTCAAGATACAGACGACTGGCGAAATCTAACAGAGGCCCTTTGCGTCAGTAGGCGTAAGAGGTGATGATGATATATATATATGTATATATATATATATATATATATATATATATATATATATATATATATATATATATATATATATATATAATGTATGTATATATATGTACATATTTTTCTATGTATGTATATATGTATAATGTACAGTCGTACATATATACAGTAAAAGGAGAAAAGAAAGCATCGTTCATCTTACGTCATCTAGATTTTCTAGAATAATAAATACATTAGTAAACACATCTCCCCCAGTTTGACAATTCAGCAAATCTACATTAATCCACAAAGAGTTGGCAACTTTCCAAAATTAAGGGGGGGGGGTTTGAATAATAAATTACTAACTAATGCAATTCTACTATCAAATCAAATAATTTGCAAGCGACATCATCGGGTTAATTGGCCGTGAAAATATAAGCCAAGTACCAAGTAATTTTGGTATTTGCTTTCAAAAGACTGTTCTCAAGTATATAGGAAGTCAATTTGATATTGATTAACGTACATTCCAGTTCTCGTAAAATTAGTGGTTGATATTTTATAACATTTTACAAGGATTGTCCGCAATTGAATGTTCATATACACTAGTGTATGCAACCCGTCAAAAATTACGGCAAAAAAATTAGATAGATATACACACACAACCACAAACAGTTTCAACCCTTCCCACCACCTCCCTTTTGCCTAAGTACAACCCCTTTCACCAAGGTATGACTACTCCATTTCCCATACCCTAAGGACCAAGTAGTTATATGTCCTGTCACTGAGCGTGCCCGGAAATAATATATATATATATATATATATATATATATATATATATATATATATATATATTATATATATATATATATATATATATATATATATATATATATATATATATACCGTATTTATATATAGCCAGGCTCTTCCTCTATTATATAAATATATATATATATATATATATATATATATATATATATATATATATATGTATATATATATATATATATATATATATATATATATATATATATGCGTAAAAATCACAGGAAAACGTGATGCTCAGATGCAGAAGAACCACAGGGAAAATGAAAATACAGAATATACACTTGAGTCCTGACTAGTTTCGTGATACTTCCTCAGAGGAAGTATCACGAAACTAGTCAGGACTCAAGTGTATATTCTGTATTTTCATTTTCCCTGTGGTTCTTCTGCATATATATATATATATATATATATATATATATATATATATATATATATATATATATATATATATATATATATATATTATATATACCGTATTTATTTATAGCCAGGCTCTTCCTCTATTATATATATATATATATATATATATATATATATATATATATATATATATGTGTGTGTGTGTGTGTGTGTGTGTGTGTGTGTGTGTGTATATAGTATCTTTAAATAGGATAAAAATTAACAGACATTCTATAAAATCTTTTAGATCCAGGACCCAAATTACCAGACTACAACTTCTATCAAATATGGTGACTATGGAAAGCCTAATAACATCAGAACAAAATTCAACTCTTTCCTTATCGAAGAAATAAATACTATAAACACTTTGCAATGTTTAAATAAATCATCAATTGACGGAATAAAGACCATATAAAATGCATCAACAACCCGTATGTAAAGAAAAGTAAAATACCATTAATAATATCTACTTGAAGCGCTAATAAATTATCATTCACAAATAGAAACGAAATTACCACATCACTTCAAAACTGGTTATTATTTCCATAATTATTATTTTTATTATCATTTTTCCCTTAAATACCTCAATTCAGATAACTGAACTGTTGTTCCATTTCAAGCTAAAGATTAATGACGCAGATTTTGCGTCATTTGCGTCATTTCCGGTCGCATTTCAGCTGTCCCCCATCAGACCCGTTCGTGTCTAAGAGATGTTTATCAAGACGCAAATAATATGTAAACTCTATATTATTATTCATTATGTAGGAGATGATGAATGGAGAAGTATTCGTTTAAAAGCTCAAGATAGAGACGACTGGCGAAATCTAACCGAGGTCCTTTGCGTTAATAGAGGTAGATGATGATGATAATGATGATGATGATGATATTATTATTATTATTATAATTGTTATTATTATTATTAGTAGTAGTAGTAGTAGTAGTAGTAGTGTACACGACCCGTCAAAAATAACTGCTAAATATCTAAATATGTACAAACACATATTCAACTCTTCCCACTCCCATCCCAATTTTCCTAACTACAACACGGCAGTTGTGGTCTCCGAGTGTGCCTCCCGGGATACCCCCTCTCACCATGGTATGACTACTTCTTCTACCCCCCCCCCCCAACCAAGGGGCGGGGAGAGGGTAGTTATAAGTGTGGCAATGCCGCTGAGCCTGACCGGAAAGAAATATAAATATCATATCATCATCATCGTCATCATCAAAATCTCATATATATATATATATATATATATATATATATATATATATATATTATATATATATATATATATATATATATATATATGTGTGTGTGTGTGTGTGTGTGTGTGTATACATACATACATACATACAGACATGCATGCACATATATATATATGAGTATATATACACATACAGTATATACACATTACATGTATATATATACACATATATATACATACATATATTTATATATATACATTACATATATATACATATATATATATATATATATATATATATATATATATATATATACATGTGTGTGTATGTATATATACATATATATAGTATATATATGAAAGTATGTATGGATATATATATGTATGTATGTATATTTAAATATATATATACATATATATATACATATATATATATATATATATATATATATATATATATATATATATATATATATATATATATTATATATATATATTGAATATATAAATATATATATATCATATATTATATATATATATTGAATATATAATATATATATATATAATATATATATAAATATATATATATATATATATATATATATATATATTATATAATATATATATATATATATATATATATATATATATATATATAAAAATATGTATGTATGTATATATATATATATATATATACATATATATATATATATATATATATATATATATATATATATATATATATATATATATATATATATATATATATATATATACAAGAGAACTCATTAACCTCGTCATTACTTTATCTATAGATAAATTTACTGTATCAGTAACCTAAAAATCTATCTTCCTTAAATCCAAAGGTAATGAATAGATTGATTCCAGTAAGGTACTTTCCCACAAGGTAACCGCAAACTCCTATACAGGTGCCTTCAAGATGGCCATAACGGAAATTTCACACATCTTAAAAAAAATCATAAGACATTTAACCTGCAGCTGTACTTCTCTGTACTTAATGAATTGAGTTACAATGATTTTGTAGTTGACTGTAATTTAACAACAGTGTTTAATTTTAGTGAAAGCGGAATATATAAAAACTTGTTTTCTTAAAATAACATCATATACAAGGGGTCGCTTGCCTTATAGATAAGCTCTACGCATCACAAGGAACGGGGTAGGGACATTTCAGCGCTGCCGATTCAGCGCCGTCGATTCAGCACCAGCCATTTCAGCGCCATGCCTTTTCAGCGCCAGACGTTTCAGTCCCGTGGAAGTGTGTGTGTGTGTGTGTGTGTGTGTGTGTGTGTGTGTGTGTGTGTGTGTGTGTGTGTGTGTGTGTTTATAAACAAATGAATCCTCTTTAAAGCCCTTTGCGTCAATAGGCGTAAGAGAAGATGATGATGATGTGTGATGATGATTATTATT
>NC_090742.1:2593445-2615945 GCF_036898095.1 Palaemon carinicauda
AATGCAGACATAATATTCGTAAAATGGACTCCTGTAGTCAATTCTTTTTAGCGAGGCAGATTTGCATCGACTCGCTAGGGTGCCCCTTTTAGCTTGGAAAAGTTTCCTGATCGCTGATTGGTTGGACAAGGTAATTCTAACCAATCAGATAGCAGGAAAGTTTTCCGAGCCTTAACGTGGTGGAAGAGTTTGTGTGTCACCATGATCAGCTAAGCTGTGCTAGTTAGGGTCACCTATACTTGGTTGGTGTGCTGTGAGCGGTCAGGCAAAACTCTCCCACCATCACCAATCCGTACTGGCCAGCGTGTTATAGGAGTGTTTTTTAAATGTTTTTGAGTTTTTCATTATGGGGATTCCTTAAAGTGGTGAAAGAGTTTGCATATCGCCATGATCAGCTAAGTTGTACTAGTTAGGGCCACCTATACTAGGTTGTTGTGCTGTGAGTGATCAGGGAAAAGTCTCCCATCATCACCAATCCGCACTGGCCAGCGTGATGATGAAAACTGGCCAAACCCCCAGGTGTGAATTGACATTTCTGAGGCCTTTTTCCTGCAGTGGACCAGAAACTTCTGCATTTGTTGTTGTTGTTGTTTTTGTTGTTGTTGTGTAAGGTATTATAAATGTTGAAACGTAAATCAAAAGTCAGGGCATAAAAACTTTTATAAAAACTACTATCATCAGTGTCGAATCAATAAGTTTAATCAAAGCAAGAGCGCTTTAATGATAATAGTAAAGCTGTGGTAACTGGCTGTTTCCACACACACATATATATATATATATATATATATATATATATATATATATATATGCATATATATATGTGTATGTGTGTGTTTGCGTTTTATATATATATATATATATATATATATATATATATATATATATAATATATATATATATAGATATACATATATGTGTGTGTGTTTGTATATATATGCAGTATATATAATGAGAGAGAGAGAGAGAGAGAGAGAGAGAGAGAGAGAGAGAGAGAGAGAGAGAGAGAGAGAGAGAGAGAGAGATAAATACTGGGGATAGAAAGATAGATACTACAGATAGATAAAGATTGGATGGTAACAATGAAATGATATCTGACATTATCAAAAACGACGTTTAATTACAATCTCTCACAAATTAACGACTTAATGGACTTATATCTTAATATCTACTGTACTCTGATGTACTCAAAAGCACTCTCTTGTAATGAGAATATCATTAAACACTGCTTGATTATCCAAACCCTTTTTCTATGAACATTTATGTTATAAATATAACAAAGGTTAAAACAGGATAAATATTATTTCCTTTCCTCACTGGGCTATTTTTCCCTATTGGAGCCGTTGGGCTTATAGCATCTTGCTTTTCAAACTAGGGTTGTAGCTTGGTTAGTAATAATAATAATAGTATACATTCCATTAGATTCGCTATAAGGCTTTCCACTACACAAGTTTTCATCAGTTTTTATAACCATTCTCTTAACATAAGTTTATCACATTATATCTTCCTGGTCCAAAATTTATTTCACGTTTTTAAACATCGTTCTACCGTCGACATGGTTGTAGCAAAGGATTAATGTCTAAGTTTTCGCCTTGAAGTCTATGTGACGTGAAATTACTAGATATTTCAACAGAGAGAGAGAGAGAGAGAGAGAGAGAGAGAGAGAGAGAGAGAGAGAGAGAGAGAGAGAGAGAGACGTTATTGTTACAAAAGCACCAAGTGTTTTCTGATCTTTTCGTGTAATTTATGACAGATTTTTCATTAGAGATAGACATATTTACTCTTGAGAGAGAGAGAGAGAGAGAGAGGAGAGAGAGAGAGAGAGAGAGACTGGCTTTGTTACAAAATCACCAAGTGTTTTCTGATCATTTCCTGAAATTTATGACAGATTTTGCATTAGGTAGACATACTTAATCTTGAGAGAGAGAGAGAGAGAGAGAGAGAGAGAGAGAGAGGAGAGAGAGAGAGAGAGAGAGAGAGAGAGAGAGAGAGACACGCTATTGTTACAAAATCACCAAGTTTTTTCGGATCTTTTCGTGAAATTTATAACAGATTTTGCATCACGTAGACATTTAATCTTGACTCAGGTGTTTTAATATGCATTTGATTCACTGTGAATGACTTAAGGCCTAAATTTTATATATAATTCAATTCAAAATATATATTGATTGTAAGTAATTATTATGTCCAAGTACTTAATTAATTCTGAAGAATAGTAAACCGAAAAAACTTTTAGATTCAAGTTACGATCTTGCGCAGAGGTAACTGAATGCAATATATCTTTGGTTAAAGTCATTAATATGGCTCACTGTCTCAGCCTTATCTCAACTAATTTTATGACCTGAGTTAAGCCATTGGACAGCCAAAGCCTTATTAACGAACTCCCTAGACACAGCCATCTCAAGGTATTTGGTTGAAGGTAATCCTTCAAATGGTTGGCTAACGTAATTTTAATTGCATTTTGGATGTGGTTTACTCTGTATCATTATTATATTTCCAGAGCTAATTTCAGTTAGCGTGTTTTTTCAGTGGGCAGCTATGTTTAAACACTGTCCTCATATTTAGTTTTTCAAAAAGGGTATGGTATCTATGAAGTATTCATGAATGGTAAAAATGGTATGTTATTCATTTATATATTATATATAATTATTTATAGATTATATAGGAGGTATTTATTTTAATGTTGTTACTGTTCTTGAAATATTTTATTTTTCCTAGTTTCTTTTCCTCACCGGGCTATTTTCCCTGTTAGCCCCTTGGCTTATAGCATCCTGCTTTTCAAACTATTGTTGTAGCTTAGCAAGTTATTTTATATATATATATATATATATATATATATATATATATATATATATATATTTATATATATTTACATATATATGTATGTAGATATATACATATATATGTATATGTGTATATATATATATATATATATATATATATATATATATATATATATATATATATATATGTATGTATATATATATGTATATATATATATATATATATATATATATATATATATATATAATGTGTGTGTGTATATATATATATATATATATATATATATATATATATATGTATATATATATGTATATTTATATAATGTGTGTGTATATATATATATATATATATATATGTATATATATATTATATGTATATATATATGAATATATATATATATATATATATATATATATGTATTATATATATATATATATATATATATTTATAAAGAGAGAGAGAGCATTTATGTTATAAATATAACAAAGGTTAAAACAGGAGAAATGTTTTTAAAGAATAATGAAAACGTGTCTTATGAAACCATTCTTTGTTAAGTGCTTACCATTAACGAATTAGAATCTATAGGTAGAAAATCAAGAGGATTCCGGATAAGAAAAAAATAATAAACGAGTGGGATTTGGAGTGATATAGAGAGGAAAAATCTCTTAAGTGGTCGTTTGGAACTAAAGCTGTCTTATCTAACTTGAGTTTGTGCAATGCTGATAAGGATTCTTTGAAAGGGAGCATTGTTGTTTTGATGTGTGTATATATATATATATATATATATATATATATATATATATATATATATACACGTGTATATATATGTATGTAAATATATATATGTATATATATATAATATATATATATATATATATATATATATATATATGTATGTAAATATATATATATATATATATATATATATATATATATATACATATGTGTGTGTACACACATATAAATTATATATATATATATATATATATATATATATATATATATATATATATATATATATATATTATTATTATTACTTGCCAAGCTACAACCCTACTTAGAAAAGCAGGATGCTATAAGCCCAGGGGCCCCAACAGGGAAAATAGCCCAGTGAGGAAAGGAAATAAGGAAAAATAAATTATTTTGAGAACAGTAACTACATTGAAATAAATAGCTCTTATATAAACTATAAAAACGTTTGTGTGTGTTTGTGTGTGTGTGTGTATAGAAATCACGATAGCTTACACGTGTATTATAACCACGAAAGGAAAAATGAAAGCACCATGTTTGAAGTCTCTGTGACAACGATGTACAAAATTATGGCTGATTACGTGAATTTGACATTTTTCTTGACCTTTGACCTTGACCTTCCAAAATTGAATCATTTCCAGCTTTTTACATAACAGTTAATCCCTGCAAGTTTTCATTACTGTGCTAATAAAATTGTGGTCAGGAAGCTGTTCACAAACGAACACACACACAAACACAAACACAAACAGGGGCGAAAACATAACCTCCTTCCAGCTTCGTTGGCGGAGGTAATAAATGTTATTAGAATGGTACAGGTAAAAATTCACGAAGATAGGCTACTCTGCGAGATTAAACAAAAGCTAGTTATTAATATGTCCATGGACACGAAATCTTCCGTAATTTACCTAATTGGTAACATCTCTGGCTGGTGTTTGCCAGTCGGGGTTCGAGTCCCGCTCAGACTCGTTAGTGCCATTAGTGTCTGCAACCTTACCATCCTTGTGAGCTAAGGTTGAGGGGTTTGGGGAGCCTATAGGTCTATCTGCTGAGTCATCAGCAGCCACTGCCTGGCCCTCCCTGGTCCTAGCTTGGGTGGAGAGGAGGCTTGGGCGCTGATCATGTAATATATGGTCAGTCTTTAGGACATTGTCCTGCTTGCTAGGGCAATGTCACTGCCCCTTGCCTCTGCCATTCATGAGCGTCCTTTAAACCTTTAAACTGTTGAATGAGATTCTACCTTGATTCCTTCTCCCTTGCATTGTGGGCTTCGAATGAAAATGTAGGAAATTAAAAGCTTCATAAATGTCAAGGTTCTAAATTCTGTGTTGTAGATGTTTACGAATGTTTTTTATTTTTTCTGCTGTGATGTTTCTTTTAATTGTTTGTTTACTAGCGGGAAATCATAATGTTTCTCTGTGGGACTTCTTCAAGTAATTTGATATAGTAATGTGCTTTGAATCATTCTCTCTCTCTCTCTCTCTCTCTCTCTCTCTCTCTCTCTCTCTCTCTCTCTCTCTCTCTCTCTCTCTCTCATGTTAAACCTATTTTACCTCTGTCGCCACTAAGTTCACATGCTCCCCTTCGTTCTAAATCTTATCACATTTTTGTTTAAACTGGGAATTTCTCAGGCAATTTTACTGGTAGATATTTCAATTATTTATGGTGTAAAGGAATATTTTACTTTTATTTTTACAAGCCATTTTTAATGTAGATAGCTCTATTATTAATGTTGTGAAGGAATAGTTTACTTTTAATTCTACGTCTGGCAGAGCAGTTAAGTACAAAATTCATCAGTACCATAGACCGATGTTGAAGTTTTCCATTTAGGGGAACCGAAGATTTTGGTTTGGTTTCATTTAAAAAGTAATTCGTATTTTCCGTTTATCAATATTTAATATTTCCCCGTTTCAAGGTTTTCCTAGTACATTTAAAGGACATTCTAGAAGAGAGAAGGACACTCCAAAATCAAACCATTGTTCTCTAGTCTTGAGTAGTGCCATAGCCTCTGTACCATGGTCTTCCACTGTCTTGGGTTAGAATTCTCTTGCTTGAGGGTACACTCGGGCACCCTATTCTATGTAATTTCTCTTCATCTTGTTTTGTTAAAGTTTTTATAGTTTATATTGGAAATATTTAATTTAATGTTGTCACTGTTCTTAAGATATTTTATTTTTCCTTGTTTCCTTTCCTCATTGGGCAGCTTTCCCTGTTGGGGTCCCTGGGCTTATAGCATCCTGCTTTTCCAACTAGGGTTGTAGCTTAGCCAATAATAATAATAATAATAATAATAGTTCCAGCTAAAGGGGACAGTATTCAGTGTCTCGTCTCCATACTGGATACGGTAAGATTTTGAACTCTGAACAAAAAGAATTTAGCCTGGAATACAAAATCCCTATAGGATACATATTTTTCCTCAAAGTTTAGGATTAAATCACTTTTGGCCGACCATCCTATGGATAAACTCCTACGCATGCAAAGAATGCTTCTTAATGTTTAACAAGTGAGCAAGTCCTGAACGCGGACATGGTCCTCGTAGAGGACATACCTCCGCCAAGGTGACCTAGAGCGCCATATGTCCTAGAATCATGAATTGATGCACCAATATGACCTTGACCTTTGACCTTTATAAATTTGAACATCACCCATGGGTTGCGCCTGGACTAGGACTTCCCTGTTGGCTTATGCAAAAGTCAGTGCTTTATTTCTGTCTCTTGATATGGCCACTTATGTCATAGTGACACCAGTGACCCCTGTGACCTTGACCTTGGGGTGACCTTGACCAAAATTTAATCAGTTCTTCCATACACATTGGGGAACTACTTGGCCAAGTTTGAAGTGATTCCGTGTAGAAATGTGGCCTCTACGTTGTCCACAGACAGACAGACAAACAGAGAAACAAACAAACAAACAAACAAACAAACCGAACCGAAAACATAACCTCCGCCGCTTGGCGGAGGTAACTAGCCATCAAAATGTTTGTGATGTTTAAAAAATAACCTTTTCTATGCCCAAGACTCCTAGTATATCTTCTAAATTATTTATTTTTAACGCTAATTATCATCATCATCATCATTAATATTATTACTATTAGCTAAGTTCGCATAATGAAGTTTGTTCAAAATTGTGACGAATTAATAAACAGTATTGACTGGGATACTAAAAATTCTAATATATTTTTTATAAAGTTTCGTTTTTTTCGTGTATGTTATATTAAATCATATCTTTATATATAATTAGTATGATTGTAATAATATTTCATAGATAAACATATATTTACTTAGGAATTGTTGGATAAATATTATCGACTGTGATGCTGAAAAATTTCTCATTCATTTTTGTATAACGTTCCTTTTTCGTGAATGTTATATTAAATCATATCTTTATATATAATTAGTATGATTGTAATAATATTTCATAGATAAACATATATTTACTTAGGAATTGTTGGATAAAAATTATTGACTGTGATGCTGAAAAATTTCTCATTCATTTTTGTATAACGTTCCTTTTTCGTGAATGGTATTTTAAATCGTATCTTTATGTATAATTGATTTGTTTGTGCCCTAGCCTCTGTACCATGGTCTTCCACTATCTTGGGTTAGAGTTCTCTTGCTTGAGGGTACACTCGGGCTCACTATTCTATCTTTTTTCTCTTCCTCTTGTTTTGTTAAAGCTTTTATAGTTTATGTAGGAAATATTTATTTTAATGTTGTTACTGCTCTTATAATATGCTATTTTTTTTCCTTGTTTCCTTTCCTCCCCGGCTATTTTCCCTGTTGGGGCCCCTGGGCTTATAGCATCGTGTTTTTCCAACTAGGCTTGTAGCTTAGCAAGTAATAATAATAATAATAACAATAATAATAATAATAATAATAATAATAATAATAATAATAATAATATTTCATAGATAAACATGTATTTAATTTAGAATTATTGGATTCGCTGTAAATTCTAGAGAATTTCATTATTTTCTCGAATGAAATCAAGGATTCTGTAGTGCTCGCTTACGTCACAAAGCTAGCAAAGAGTATAGCCAGTGGTCGCCGGTCGCCTGTATTTGTTAGAGCAGTTTCCCTTCAACTAGAGCTCTATCGAACTATGTTTCTCTGTCGTGTCTAATATTAAACATTGTGTAATATATATAAGTGATTTTTTAATAGTGAATATAGAGAAAGTGGCTTAGGCACTAAAGAAAATGTGGGAACTGTACAGCCGGTGGTAAACTTCGGTAAGTATTAAAGGTTGTAATTCGTTTATATATATATATATATATATATATATATATATATATATATATATATATATATATATATATACACACACATATGTATGTATGTATGTATGTATGTATAATTATATATATTATATATATTATATATAATTATATATATTATATATAATTATATATATTATATATATTATATATATATTATATATATTATATATATATTATATATATTATATATATAAACAACGCTATTTATTTTGATATTAATAAGTAAACCATGGGGAAATCGTTCGGTTTCTTTCGATATCTCGTATAATAATGTTAGTCTTGCAATAAAACTTTGTACACGTAACTCTATTCATTAAGTCAGGACAGAACTGGTGCTGTGACCCGGACTTTATTTCAAAATAGGCCTACTAATATTTCTCGTCTTGTTTTATTTTTTTTTCGAATATTTGGAACCATTTTAGAAAATATTTAGTGCATATAATTTAAAAGATTAATTGAATACTTTGAGATAAAGGTTCATGTAAATAATTAAAGTGTGTTTTTCCATAGGCTACATTATCGTAGATCGAATGCCGATAGGAATTGTGAAATTTTGAATATCGAAAATTGCAATCGTGTTGCAATCGTGAACACTCGTAGACGTCTATCATTTTTGCGGTAGTTATCTATGTATGTTGTCAAATTATGATTAATTTTTTTTTCAGTTTTAAATTACGGCAACAGTTACCCTTCGCATAAACTGGGCTGAGGGAAAACTGTGTTGATAATTCCAGTTCACAAAATCGTTCTTTTGGGACTTGTTGGTCCTTAATTGTTTTGCAGTTTTTAATAAGCCTAATAACCAGTTCACACATATATGTACGTATGGAAGTTTTGACTTGTGGTTAGGTCCATTCTTACCGTTTATAGGTTATAGGTGGCTTAGGTGCACTCTCAACATATGTGGGTTAAAGATAACTTGGATTCATTCTCAACATTTTTGTGCTAAAGGGGTCTTAGGTGCAGTCTCAGCATTTGTGGGTTAAAGGTGGCAGTCTCGACATTTTGGGGTTAAAGGTGGCTTTGGTGCAGTCTCGGCATTTGTGTGTTAAAGGTGGCTTAGGTGCGGTCTCGAAATTTTTAGGTTAAAAGAGGCTTTGATGCAATCTCGACATTTGTGGGTTAAAGGTGGCTTAGGTGTACTCAACATTTGTGAGTTAAAGGGGGCTTTTGTGCAGTCTCGACATTTGTGGGTTAAAGCTGGCTTTAGTGCACTCCCGACATTTTGGGGTTATAGGTGGCTTAGATGCAGTCTCGACATTTGTGGGTTAAAGGTGGCTTAGGTGCAGTCTCGACATTTGTGGGTTAAAGGTGGCTTAGGTGCAGTCTCGACAGTAGGGGGTTAAAGCAACAGTACCCAAAGTGCTACTGTCCTCAGCGGGTTGTGTCCCCAGTGGGCACCTACCCACTGAGGCTAAACATGTTATATAGGAAATATGCAGGGGTGACCAACACAATAGCTAGGTTAGGTTGGTTTGTTAGGTTCTGTACCCTTTTTTACCTTTTTATATATTGTGTAAAGTGGCTTTAGTGCAGTCTCGACATTTTGGGGTTAAAGGTGGCTTAGGTGCAGTCTTGACATTTGTGGGTTAAAGGTGGCTTAGGTGCAGTCTCGACATTTGTGGGTTAAAAGTGGCTTAGGTGCAGTCTCGACATTTGTGGGTTAAAGGTGTCTTAGGTGTACTCAACATTTGTGAGTTAAGGGGGCTTTTGTGCATTCTCGACATTTGTGAGTTAAAGCTGGCTTTAGTGCAGTCCCGACATTTTGGGGTTAAAGGTGGCTTAAATGCAGTCTCGACATTTGTGGGTTAAAAGTGGCTTAGGTGCAGTCTCGACATTTGTGGGTTAAAGGTGGCTTTAGTGCAGTCTCGACATTTGTGGGTTAAAGGTGGCTTTAGTGCAGTCTCGACACTTTGGGGTTAAAGGTGGCTTAGGGGCAGTCTCGACATTTTTGGGTTAAAAGTGGCTTAGGTGCAGTTTCGACATTTGTGGGTTAAAGGTGGGTTAGGTGCAGTCTTGACATTTTGGGGTTAAAGGTGGCTTAGGTGCAGTCTTGACATTAGTGGGTTAAAGGTGGCTTAGGTGCAGTCTCGACATTAGTGCGTTAAAGACGGCTTAGGTGCAGTCTCGACATTTGTGGGTTAAAAGTGGCTTGGATAAAGTCTCGACATTTGTGGGTTAAAGGTGGCTTAGGTGCAGTCTTGACATTTGTGGGTTAAAGGTGGCTTAGGTGCAGTCTCGACATTTGTGAGTTAAAAGTGGCTTAGGTGCAGTCTCGACATTTGTGGGTTAAAGGTGGCTTTAGTGCAGTCCCGACATTTGTGGGTTAAAGCTGGCTTTAGTGCAGTCCCGACATTTTGGGGTTAAAGGTGGCTTAGATGCCGTTTCGACATTTGTGGGTTAAAGGTGGCTTAGGTGCAGTCTCGACATAAGTGGGTTAAAGACGGCTTAGGAGCAGTTTCAACATTAGGGGGTTAAAGGTGGCTTTAGTGCAGTCTCGACATTTTGGGGTTAAATGTGGCTTAGATGCAGTCTTGACATTTTGGAGTTAAAGGTGGCTTAGATGCAGTCTCGACATTTGTGGGTTAAAGGTGGGTTAGGTGCAGTCTCGACATTAGTGGGTTAAAGCAACAGTACCCAAAGTGCTACTGTCCTCAGCGGGTTGTGTCCCCAGTGGGCACCTACCCACTGAGGCTAAACATGTTATATAGGAAATATGCAGGGGTGACCAACACAATAGCTAGGTTAGGTTGGTTTTTTAGGTTCTGTACCCTTTTTTACCTTTTTATATATTGTGTAAAGTGGCTTTAGTGCAGTCTCGACATTTTGGGGTTAAAGGTGGCTTAGGTGCAGTCTCGACATTGTGGGGTTAAAGGTGGCTTAGGTGCAGTCTTGACATTAGTGGGTTAAAGGTGGCTTAGGTGCAGTCTCGACATTAGTGCGTTAAAGACGGCTTAGGTGCAGTCTCGACATTTGTGGGTTAAAAGTGGCTTGGATAAAGTCTCGACATTTGTGGGTTAAAGGTGGCTTAGGTGCAGTCTTGACATTTGTGGGTTAAAGGTGGCTTAGGTGCAGTCTCGACATTTGTGGGTTAAAAGTGGCTTAGGTGCAGTCTCGACATTTGTGGGTTAAAGGTGGCTTTAGTGCAGTCTCGACATTTGTGGGTTAAAGGTGGCTTTAGTGCAGTCTCGACACTTTGGGGTTAAAGGTGGCTTAGGGGCAGTCTCGACATTTTGGGGTTAAAATTGGCTTAGGTGCAGTTTCGACATTTGTGGGTTAAAGGTGGGTTAGGTGCAGTCTCGACATTTTGGGGTTAAAGGTGGCTTAGGTGCAGTCTTGACATTAGTGGGTTAAAGGTGGCTTAGGTGCAGTCTCGACATTAGTGCGTTAAAGACGGCTTAGGTGCAGTCTCGACATTTGTGGGTTAAAAGTGGCTTGGATAAAGTCTCGACATTTGTGGGTTAAAGGTAGCATAGGTGCAGTCTTGACATTTGTGGGTTAAAGGTGGCTTAGGTGCAGTCTCGACATTTGTGGGTTAAAAGTGGCTTAGGTGCAGTCTCGACATTTGTGGGTTAAAGGTGGCTGTAGTGCAGTCCCGACATTTGTGAGTTAAAGCTGGCTTTAGTGCAGTCCCGACATTTTGGGGTTAAAGGTGGCTTAGATGCAGTTTCGACATTTGTGGGTTAAAGGTGGCTTAGGTGCAGTCTCGACATTAGTGGGTTAAAGACGGCTTAGGAGCAGTTTCAACATTTGTGGGTTAAAGGTGGCTTTAGTGCAGTCTTGACATTTTGGAGTTAAAGGTGGCTTAGATGCAGTCTCGACATTTGTGGGTTAAAGGTGGCTTAGGTGCAGTCTCGACAGTAGGGGGTTAAAGCAACAGTACCCAAAGTGCTACTGTCCTCAGCGGGTTGTGTCCCCAGTGGGCACCTACCCACTGAGGCTAAACATGTTATATAGGAAATATGCAGGGGTGACCAACACAATAGCTAGGTTAGGTTGGTTTTTTAGGTTCTGTACCCCTTTTTTACCTTTTTATATATTGTGTAAAGTGGCTTTAGTGCAGTCTCGACATTTTGGGGTTAAAGGTGGCTTAGGTGCAGTCTCGACATTGTGGGGTTAAAAGTGGCTTAGGTGCAGTCTTGACATTAGTGGGTTAAAGGTGGCTTAGGTGCAGTCTCGACATTAGTGCGTTAAAGACGGCTTAGGTGCAGTCTCGACATTTGTGGGTTAAAAGTGGCTTGGATAAAGTCTCGACATTTGTGGGTTAAAGGTAGCTTAGGTGCAGTCTTGACACATGTGGGTTAAAGGTGGCTTAGGTGCAGTCTCGACATTTGTGGGTTAAAAGTGGCTTAGGTGCAGTCTCGACATTTGTGGGTTAAAGGTAGCTTTAGTGCAGTCCCGACATTTGTGAGTTAAAGCTGGCTTTAGTGCAGTCCCGACATTTTGGGGTTAAAGGTGGCTTAGATGCAGTTTCGACATTTGTGGGTTAAAGGTGGCTTAGGTGCAGTCTCGACATTAGTGGGTTAAAGACGGCTTAGGAGCAGTTTCAACATTTGTGGGTTAAAGGTGGCTTTAGTGCAGTCTTGACATTTTGGAGTTAAAGGTGGCTTAGATGCAGTCTCGACATTTGTGGGTTAAAGGTGGCTTAGGTGCAGTCTCGACAGTAGGGGGTTAAAGCAACAGTACCCAAAGTGCTACTGTCCTCAGCGGGTTGTGTCCCCAGTGGGCACCTACCCACTGAGGCTAAACATGTTATATAGGAAATATGCAGGGGTGACCAACACAATAGCTAGGTTAGGTTGGTTTTGTAGGTTCTGTACCCTTTTTTACCTTTTTATATATTGTGTAAAGTGGCTTTAGTGCAGTCTCGACATTTTGGGGTGAAAGGTGGCTTAGGTGCAGTCTCGACATTGTGGGGTTAAAGGTGGCTTAGGTGCAGTCTTGACATTAGTGGGTTAAAGGTGGCTTAGGTGCAGTCTCGACATTAGTGCGTTAAAGACGGCTGAGGTGCAGTCTCGACATTTGTGGGTTAAAAGTGGCTTGGATAAAGTCTCGACATTTGTGGGTTAAAGGTAGCTTAGGTGCAGTCTTGACATTTGTGGGTTAAAGGTGGCTTAGGTGCAGTCTTGACATTTGTGGGTTAAAAGTGGCTTAGGTGCAGTCTCGACATTTATGGGTTAAAAGTGGCTTAGGTGCAGTCTCGACATTTGTGGGTTAAAGGTGGCTTTAGTGCAGTCCCGACATTTGTGAGTTAAAGCTGGCTTTAGTGCAGTCCCGACATTTTGGGGTTAAAGGTGGCTAAGATGCAGTTTCGACATTTGTGGGTTAAAGGTGGCTTAGGTGCAGTCTCGACATTAGTGGGTTAAAGACGGCTTAGGAGCAGTTTCAACATTTGTGGGTTAAAGGTGGCTTTAGTGCAGTCTTGACATTTTGGAGTTGAAGGTGGCTTAGATGCAGTCTCGACATTTGTGGGTTAAAGGTGGCTTAGGTGCAGTCTCGACAGTAGGGGGTTAAAGCAACAGTACCCAAAGTGCTACTGTCCTCAGCGGGTTGTGTCCCCAGTGGGCACCTACCCACTGAGGCTAAACATGTTATATAGGAAATATGCAGGGGTGACCAACACAATAGCTAGGTTAGGTTGGTTTTGTAGGTTCTGTACCCTTTTTTACCTTTTTATATATTGTGTGAAGTGGCTTTAGTGCAGTCTCGACATTTTGGGGTTAAAGGTGGCTTAGGTGCAGTCTCGACATTGTGGGGTTAAAGGTGGCTTAGGTGCAGTCTTGACATTAGTGGGTTAAAGGTGGCTTAGGTGCAGTCTCGACATTAGTGCGTTAAAGACGGCTTAGGTGCAGTCTCGACATTTGTGGGTTAAAAGTGGCTTGGATAAAGTCTCGACATTTGTGGGTTAAAGGTAGCTTAGGTGCAGTCTTGACATTTGTGGGTTAAAGGTGGCTTAGGTGCAGTCTCGACATTTGTGGGTTAAAAGTGGCTTAGGTGCAGTCTCGACATTTGTGGGTTAAAGGTGGCTTTAGTGCAGTCCCGACATTTGTGAGTTAAAGCTGGCTTTAGTGCAGTCCCGACATTTTGGGGTTAAAGGTGGCTTAGATGCAGTTTCGACATTTGTGGGTTAAAGGTGGCTTAGGTGCAGTCTCGACATTAGTGGGTTAAAGACGGCTTAGGAGCAGTTTCAACATTTGTGGGTTAAAGGTGGCTTTAGTGCAGTCTTGACAATTTGGAGTTAAAGGTGGCTTAGATGCAGTCTCGACATTTGTGGGTTAAAGGTGGCTTAGGTGCAGTCTCGACAGTAGGGGGTTAAAGCAACAGTACCCAAAGTGCTACTGTCCTCAGCGGGTTGTGTCCCCAGTGGGCACCTACCCACTGAGGCTAAACATGTTATATAGGAAATATGCAGGGTTGACCAACACAATAGCTAGGTTAGGTTGGTTTTGTAGGTTCTGTACCCTTTTTTACCTTTTTATATATTGTGTAAAGTGGCTTTAGTGCAGTCTCGACATTTTGGGGTTAAAGGTGGCTTAGGTGCAGGCTCGACATTTGTGGGTTAAAGGTGGCTTTAGTGCAGTCTTGACATTAGTGGGTTAAAGGTGGCTTGGGTGTAGTCTTGACATTAGTGGGTTAAAGACGGCTGAGGTGCAGTCTCGACATTAGGGGGTTAAAGACGGCTGAGGTGCAGTCTCGACATTAGGGGGTTAAAGACGGCTTAGGTGCAGTCTCGACATTCGTGGGTTATAAGTGGCTTGGATACAGTCTCGACATTTGTGGGTCAAAGGTGGCTTAGGTGCAGTTTCGACATTTGTGGGTTAAAAGTGGCTTAGGTGCAGTCTCGACATTTGTGGGTTAAAGGTGGCTTTAGTGTAGTCTCGACATTTGTGGGTTAAAGGTGGCTTTAGTGCAGTCTCGACACTTTGGGGTTAAAGGTGGCTTAGGGGCAGTCTCGACATTTGTGGGTTAAAAGTGGCTTAGGTGCAGTTTTGACATTTGTGGGTTAAAGGTGGGTTAGGTGCAGTCTCGACATTTGTGGGTTAAAGACGGCTTAGGTGCAGTTTCGACATTTGTGGGTTAAAGACTGCTTAGGTGCAGTCTCGACATTTGTGGGTTAAAGGTGGCTTAGATGCAGTCTCGACATTTGTGGGTTAAAGTTGGCTTAGGTGCAGTCTCGACATTTGCGTTAAAGGTGGTTTAGGTGCAGTCTCGACATTTGTGGGTTAAAGGTGGCTTAGATGCAATCTCGACATTAGTGGGTTAAAGGTGGCTTAGATGCAGTCTAGACATTTGTGTTAAAGGTGGCTTAGGTGCAGTGTCGACATTTGTGGGTTAAAGGTGGCTTAGGTGCAGTCTTGACATTTGTGGATTAAAGGTGGCTTAGATGCAATCTCGATATTTGTGGGTTAAAGGTGGCTTAGGTGCAGTCTCTACATTTGTGGGTTAAAGGTGGTCTCGACATTTGTGTTAAAGGTGGCTTGGATGCAGTCTCGACATTTGTGGGTTTAAGGTGGCTTAGGTACAGTGTCGACTTTTGTGGGTTTAAGGTGGCTTAGGTGCAGTGTCGACTTTTGTGGGTTTAAGATGGCTTAGGTGCAGTCTCGACATTTGTGGGTTAAAGGTGGCTTCTGTGCAGGCTCGACATTTGTGAGTTAAAGGTGGTTTAGGTGCAGTCTCGACATTTGTGGGTTGTATGTAGCGTAGGTGCTGTCTCAACGTTTGTGGGTTATAAGTGGCTTGGGTCTAGTTTAAACATTCT
Source organism: Palaemon carinicauda (assembly GCF_036898095.1). Classification (NCBI taxonomy): domain Eukaryota; kingdom Metazoa; phylum Arthropoda; class Malacostraca; order Decapoda; family Palaemonidae; genus Palaemon; species Palaemon carinicauda. The sequence goes on from NC_090742.1 coordinate 2,609,012, forward strand.
GGGTTATATGTAGCGTAGGTGCTGTCTCAACGTTTGTGGATTATTGGTGACTTAGGTGCAGTCTCGATATTTGTGGGTTAAAGGTAGCTTAAGTGAATTCTCGACATTTGTGCTTCAAGGGTAGCTTAGGTGCATTCTCGACATTTGTGAGTTAGAAGTGCCTCGGGTGCAGTCTCGACATTTGCTAGTTAGAACTAGCTTAGGTGCAGTCTTGTCATTTGTGGGTTATAAGTGGCATGGGTCTAGTTTAAACATTTCTGGGTTATACATAGCGTAGGTGGTATCTCAACGTCTGTGGGGTAAAGGTGGCTTAGGTGCAGTCTCAATAGTATTATCTGTTGACTTCCAGTTGTTTATCTTATTGATAAAAGAACAGAACGAACGAAAATAAAAATTTCTCTCTCTCTCTCTCTCTCTCTCTCTCTCTCTCTCTCTCTCTCTCTCTCTCTCTCTCTCTCTCTCTCTCTCTCATCCTTTTGTATTTTAGTTTGTGCCTTTCATGATAACTTATCATGACAAATTCCTTTGAAGAATAAGAACAAAAACATTCCATTCACGTCATATTACATTCTTCGATGAAAATTTTTCTTCCTGAAATTTGATGGTATTGTTTTCTACACACATCTGCAATTTTCTCGTCACAGAAGATTATTCCTTTTAAATATATCTTTGGGAACTTTATCATTAGAATAGTTATTTCAAGTTTTTATTTTGGTTCTTTGTTGACTTTTTAGATGGGAGTATTCAAAATAATTTTATAAATAAGTTCACTCATTTTGCAAACTTTATATATGAAAAAAAGTATTTCAAAAACACCCGTAAAATATAGAAGAAAACCTTCTCTGGTTGAGTGAGCCAGACGCTATTATTCCATTGTTTTTCTTTCTCTCCACGTACCGAAATTTTACGAGTTTTGAGAAGAATTCCTCCGGATGTTTTTTCCCCAAAACTATCGTCTGGTGTCCTGAACTAACGATGCCAATTAAACTTTCTGACACTTTTCCGTCGTAACTCAATTGCACCGCAAAACCACGCTTTCACTGCAATGTTGAATGCAACTTGACGTAAATTTCGCAAGAGTTTGGTCTTTCAGATCATCAATGGTAATGAAAAAAAGAGAAAAATGAGAGGGAAGAACGTACAGATGAGGAAATAGACCATAAAGATGAGAAAGAAGTTCCCACCAAACGTATAGATGAGAAAATAAACAAGATAAGGATAATAAGTTGTCAGCAAAGTGAGCATGAGGAATGTTTTTGTGGAAAACAAGTTAGATCATTAGAAAGGAAATTCAAATAATTTTAATATTTGTGTAGAATAATAGAAAGGAAATTCAAATTGCTTTTAATATTCGCTTAGATAAATAGAAAGGGAATACAAAGTTTGTTTTAATAGTAGATCAATAGAAATGTAATTCAAATAGCTTCTGATATTCGTGTAGAACAATAAAAAGGAAATTCAAATAGCTTTTGATATTAGTGTAGATCAATAGAAAGTAAATTAAAATAATTTTAATATTCGTGTTAATCAATAAAAATGGAATTCATATAGCTTTTAATATTAGTGTAGATCAATAGAAAGGTAATTCAAATAGCTTTTAATATTCATGTAGATCAAGAGAAAGGTAATTCAAATAGTTTTTGTTGTTCATGTAGTTCAATAAAAAGTTAATTCAAATAGGTTTTAACCTTTGTGTAGATCAATAGAAAGGAAATTCAAATAGCTTTTAATACGTGTAGATCAATAGAAATTAAATTCAAATAATTTTAATATTCGTGTTGATCAATAGAAATGTAATTCAAATAGCTTTTAATATTTGTGTAGATCAATAGAAAGGAAATTCAAATAGCTTTTAATATTCATGTAGAGCAAGAGAAATGTAATTCAAATAGCTTTTAATATCCATGTAGTTCAATAAAAAGGTAATTCAAATAGGTTTTAACCTTTGTGTAGATCAATAGAAAGGAAATTCAATTAGCTTTTAATACGTGTAGATCAATAGAAAGGAAATTCATATAGCTTTGAATATTCGTGTAGATCATAGAAAGGTAATACAAATTTAATATTCGTGTAGATCAATAAAAAGGAAATTCATATAGCTTTGAATATTCGTGTAGATCATAGAAAGGTAATACAAATTTAATATTCGTGTAGATCAATAAAAAGGAAATTCATATAGCTTTGAATATTCGCGTAGATCAAAAGAAAGGTAATTCAAATAGTTTTGATATTCGTGTAGATTAATAGTAAGTAATTCAAATAGATTTTGATACGTGTAGATCAATAGAAAGATAATTCAAATAGCTTTTAATATTAGTGTAGATCAATAAAGAGATAATTCATATAGCTTTTAATACGTGTAGATCAATAGAAAGGTAATTCACATAGCTTTAATATTCGTGTAGATTAATAGTAAGGTAATTCAAATGGCTTTTAATATTTGTCTAGATCAATAGAAAGTTAATTCAAATACCTTTTAATGAGTGTAGATCAATAGAAAGGAAATTCAAATAATTTCAATATTCGTGGAGATAAGTACAAAGGTAATACAAATAGCTTTTAATATTCGTGTAGATAAAGAGAAAGGTAATTCAAATAGCTTTTAATACATGTAGATCAATAGAAAGGTAATTCAAATAGCTTTTAATACGTGTAGATCAATAGAAAGGTAACTCGTATAGCTTTGGATATTCGTGTAAATCAAAAGAAAGGTAATTCAAACTGCTTTTGATATGTATAGATCAATAGAAAGGTAATTCAAATAGCTTTTAATATTCGTGTAGGCTACCATACGAAATTAATAAAATTAATTTCCGTGGTTTATGAATAGTTAATAACTTTGGCAGATTATATTTGGGCAAGTACAGCTACAGAACGTTTTTTCAAAAGTAATATTTGTCAAAGGTATCTCTTATTTAGAGGGATATTATTCAGTTTTTTATTCATTCATATTTAGATTTTTATTATAATACCAACATTATTTGCATTTCATTCACTTTCGTGGTATAATTTTTAAAAGTTTTCCTAAGAGGGATATTATTCAGTATTTTAGTGAATTCATATTTAGATTTTTATTATAATACCAACATTATTTGCATTTCATTCACTTTCGTGGTATAATTTTTAAAAGTTTTCCTTCGATGTTTTCCATTGGGGAAATTCTCGTAAACATGTTTTCCAATTCAGTTTTGGCTGTTTCAGTCTCTTTCTTACTCGGGATGTAAAGCTTTTGAGAAGTGTCTCCATGGTGATGGCTGTAAGATATCCAGAGGAGATCAAGGTAATAGTTATCCCTGATTTGGAATCTTGAGAATCGACAATTCAGGCGTATATATATATATATATATATATATATATATATATATATATATATATATATATATATATATATATATACATACACAGTATAATATATATATATGTATATATTTATATATATTTGTATTTATATTTATTTATTTATATATTTATTTATTTATTTATATTATTTATTTATTTATTTATATATTTATTTATTTATATATTTATATTTATATATTTATATATATATATATATATATATATATATATATTTATATATGTTTATATATATATTTATATATATATATATATATATATGTTTATATATATATTTATATATATATATATATATTTATATATATATGTTTATATATATATATATATATGTTTATATATATATTTATATATATATATATATATTTATATATATATGTTTATATATATATATATGTTTATATATATATATATACATATATATATATATATATATATGTTTATATATATATTTATATATATATATATATTTATATATATATGTTTATATATATATATGTTTATATATATATATATATATACATTTATATATGTTTATATATATATATATATATATATATATATATATATATTTATATATGTTTATATATATATATATATATATTTATATATGTTTATATATATATATATATATATATATTTATATATGTTTATATATATATATATATATATTTATATATGTTTATATATATATGTATATATATATACATATATATACATACATACATACATACATACATACATACATATATACATACCCTTGTACTAAATTTTGTCATACGAATACTTCCTTATTTATTTTATAATATTTTAGATACACATGATAAAACAAAGGATGCAATTATCACTTAAATTACGTCCTACATACAGTATGTCCTATATTAAGACTGGAAACTAGGACAGCAAGTTAAATTTCTGAAAATTGAATCCTGTTTGCACCATGTTTATTATTTCATCTGAAGTCTAAAATAGATATTTGTGTTCGAGGCATTTTCAAATCGCTTTAAGCCTTTCTATAATTGGTAATTTGAACGGATCATTGTGCGTAAATGCAATTTAGAAATAAATGCTCTCTCTCTCTCTCTCTCTCTCTCTCTCTCTCTCTCTCTCTCTCTCTCTCTCTCTCTCTCTCTCTCTCTCTCTCTCTCTCTCTCCTTAAACTCATTAGAATAGTTTGTGGGAATAGCTGCTTCAAATGTATGATGGCAAGTTTTTGAATTAATAATCTCTAGAGCAGATGACTTGAATTTTTAAGTATCTGAACTGAAGAACGTGTTAGATATGTTTGGGTGCTAAGTGTCAATGAAGGGGGAGGTGATTTCAAGGAAACTTCTGATATAGTAAATTCTTTCAAGACCAAACAAACCCTATTTTGTTAATATTGTAAAGCTCACATCAAGACCTATCTATTGAATGTCAACTTTCTATAGTTTGGGCGATTATAAAAGTTAACTTTTCCAAATTTTGACTAAATCACCAATGGCAGTGAAACGGTTAAGGACTGCTATGCTGGTCCTATACAGCAGGGGAACCCTACTCTCTAAAGGACCTTCCGTCATTTTGTTAAGGACTGCTATTCTGGTCCTATACAGCAGGGAAATCCTACTCTCCTCAGTCATTTTGTATAAATATAGACATATTAATGTTATTGTGTGTCCTATTCAGGCGTAAGCTAGCTTGCGTAACATACACCTTGAATGTTCTAAAAGGGGGTTTTGTAAAGAGCGTATAATACACCAATGATCTTGAAGTATAAAGGAATAATGTTGGCAAAGAAGATTGTGCACGAAATAATTGGTAGTTACGAAACGGTTTAATAGAAAGTCTGATGGTTACAGAAGACTGTGGGTTGTGGCATTTGTGGTCTTTGTAATTTTATTATAGAACACTTTGAGTTGTGGAGAAGTTAAGGTTGTTTCAGAAGGTTAATTTATTGAGAACAATTAAAGCATTTATGGGAAAATGAAGATATTAGAATATGTAGTCTCGAAATGTCTGCTTTTGTATATAGAAGATAAAGGTTTTAAACAATTACGCATTGTCTATGACGTTTAAATTTTTTTGTGGACGGAGTGATGAAATAAATCTTGGAAAGGGCAAATTATTATTATTATTATTATTATTATTATTATTATTATTATTATTATTATTATTATTATTATTATTATTACTTGCTAAGCTACAACCCTAGTTTGAAAAGCAGAATGCTATATGCCCAGGGGCTCCAACAGGGAAAATAGCCCAGTGAGGAAAGGAAATAAGGAAAAATTGAATTTTTTAAGAACATTAACAACCTTAAAATAAATATTTCCTATACAAGCTATAAACATTGTAATGAAGAGGGAAGTTTGCGTGATTAGGAAATCGCGTTTAGAATAAGGTATATAGCAGTTGACGTCACAGGTTTAAAGGCCGTTCATAAATGGCAGAGGCAAGGGACAGTGACATTGCCCTAGTAAGCTGGACAATGCTCCTGAGATTGACTTTATTTACATATGATCAGCGCCCAAGCTGGGACGGAGGGGGGCCAAGCTATAGCTGCTGATGACTCAGCGCTCAGCAGATAGACCTAAAGGCTCTCCCAAACCCCCCAGCCTTAGCTTACAAGGATGGTGAGGTTGCAGCGACCAAAGGAACTTGCGAATGTGAGCGGGACTCGAACCCCAGTCTGGTGATCACCAGTCAGGGACGTTACCAGATGTGCCCCTATTTTTGGTTAGTAATGGCTAATAATAGACCCAGCAATGACTATTGAATAACTTTTATCAATTTCTTTTTTCAACTGAGGAAGTTGAAGGTGAAAACTATCAAGGATAGCTTTAGTGTTAGTGAATGAAAGACAGGATTGGAGATAAACAAGCATAATGGATAAGCAATGGAAGGATATTAATGAATGGGTTTAATGTTCCTATTCATACGAGTATAAATATAACAAATTGGGGTCAGATAAGAGATGATGAAAGTCACAGAATATGGAAAGCAAGAAAGATAGAAGTAGAATATATTTCAAAGGAGAAATGGCAGATGACGTAATGGAACGTAAGAGGGAATTGTTAGGGAATTATTAGTGAGAATCCGATATGAAATAAAGACATTGAATGTTAATAAAAGATGGAATATGTAGAGACCTAATGCCTACATGCATGTGAAGTCTTGAGAGTACTGTACATTCGTGCACACTAATCTATCTTATTTCTCATCCTCTTGTTTTTTTTTCAAGTTTCTATAGTTTATATAAGAAAGATATATTTCAATTTTGTTACTATTTAAAGATATTTTTTAATTTTTCATTACTTTTCTGTAGTTTATTTCCTTTCTGTTCTTTTCCTCACTAGGCTATTTTCCCTCTTGGGGCCCTTGGCCTTATAGAATCTTCCATTTCCAACTAGGGTTGTAGTTTAGCTAGTAAGAATAACAATAATAATTTCATCTTTCCTTTATCAGGACTATGTTGAAATACTAGTTACTAGTAAGTTCAGCTTCGAAATTCTGAGCAAACGATTAAATCCAGTTCAGATAATCTCAAATATAATAGTTTTCTTATTTCCAATATTCTAAAAGAAGATATTTCAGCGGGAAA
>NC_090742.1:2619014-2646514 GCF_036898095.1 Palaemon carinicauda
TTATTTTAATGTTTTTACTGTTTTTTTAAACTAATTTTCCCTTGTTTCCTTTCCTCACTGGGCTATTTTCCCTGATGGGGCCCCTGAGCTTATGGCATCCTGCTTTTCCAACTAGGGTTGTAGCTTAACAAGTAATAATAATTATAATAGTAATAATAATAATAATAAAAATAAAAATACTATTAATAATAATAATAATATTTGATGATGATGATGATGATGATGATGATGATGATACTACTACTACTAATAATAATAATTTTGATAATGATAATAATAATCATAATAATAATAATAATAAAAATAACAATGATGATAATAACATAAATAATAACAATAATAATAATAATAATAATAATAATAATAATAATAATAATAATAATATGACTAGGCATGCAGTAGAATAGACACAGCTTCATTTGTTATTTAGTATATAAAAAAATCATTCAATCTTTCCTTAACAAGGGAGAGGGTGCCAACAGAGTTTTCTCCAAAATTTAGAGTTTGCCTTGGCATGTGGGGATAACTGGTTTTCGATATTCTCTCCCAAAGAGAAATTTTCCCTCTTCTTTGTATGTACACTTGAGAGTAAATCTGGCTTGGATGCTACATTGTCCTATAATGCTAAAATCTTTATTATCAATATTTTACATATTTTAGCCTGATTGCGAATATTTCAATGTCCTGGGCTGGATATTCTGCGACCTGTTCGAAAATTCACACCTCCTATGAGAATCAATTGTGACCTTCAACAACCCTCTTGGTAGAACCTGCTTAGGTCCCAGATTACACTTTGGGAAAATATGCGATACACTACACCACAGGACATCAAAGGACTCAATCGATCCTTAGAGAGAGAGAGAGAGAGAGAGAGAGATAGAGAGAGGATAGAGAGAGAGAGAGAGAGAGAGAGAGAGAGGAGAGAGAGAGAGAAAGAGAGAGATGAGAGAGAGAGAGAGAGAAGAGAGAGAGAGACCCCCCTCACACAAAATCGAGCCAACTGTGAGGAGGATTCGTAGGGATTAAATTTACTTTAACAGGTGGAATCTCATATTTAAAGGTTTAAAGGCTGACAAATGAATGGCAGAGGCAAGGGGTAAGCGAAATTACCCTATTGGTTGTTGTGGCCTGATTGGTAACGTCTCTGCCTGGTGTTTGGCAGACGGGGGGGGGCTCGAGTCCAGCTCAGACTCGTTAGTGTCTTTAGTGTCTGCAACCTTACTATCCTTGTGAGATAAGGTTTGGAAGGGTTTGGAGGAGCCTATAGGTCTATTTGTTGAGTCATCAGAAGCCACTGCCTGGCTCTCCGTGGTCTTACCTTGGGTTGAGAGAAGGCTTGGGTGCTGATTATATAATATATGGTCAGTCTCTAGGGCATTGTCCTGCTTGGTAAGGCAATGTCACTGTCCATTGCCTCTGCCATTCATGAGTGACCTTTAAACCTTTAAGCAGGACAAAGCCCTAGAAACTGACCATATTACATATGATCAGCGTCCAAGACCTGTTCGTCAAAGCTAGGACCAGGGAGGGCTAGGCAATAGCTGCCGATGACTCAGCAGGTAGACCTATAGGCTCCCTCAAAATTCTAATCCTTAGCTCATAAGGATAGTAAGGTTGCCAAAAAAAATTTCCTCTATAAATGTGTCCTTTCCATTTTTTTTCTGTCCCTCTCTTTATTGTTGTCATTCTTTAACTATTCTTAGTACTTCTCTTATAAGCTGTACACTGTTAAAAATTTACCTTCAAACGGTAAATGCCTGGTAACATTTATTCCAGGATTTTTACCGTTTTAAAAACGGATATATAGACATAAGGAGTGATACTACGGCCACCAACCAGTAAAAGATAATAAAAAAGTAAGGTAAAATTACTGTCGCATGTATTTTACTGAAATACAGTCGTTTTTTTTTTTCGTTTTTTTTCTACGGAGAATTTCGTATTAAAATTACGGTTTTTTTTTTTTCCAACAGTGAAAGTACAAGATTTCAATTCTTGTTAAGATAATATTTAAGTAGGGTAAAATTACGGTCGCCTGTATTTTACTGAAATACGGCTGAGTTTTTTTTTTTTTTTAAACGGAGAATTTCATATTAAAATTACGGTTTTTTCTTCCTACAGTGAAGTACAAGATTTCAATTTTTGTTAGGATAACACTAAATAAGGGTAAAATTACGGTCGCCTGCATTTTACTGAAATACGGTTGAGTTTTTTTCTTTTTTTTATATATAATATAATTAGGTTTTAGTTTTTTTTTTTTTTTTTTTTTTTTTTTTAACAAAATAAGTACAAGATTTCAATTCTAGTTTTTTTATCTGCTTCCAGTCTTGAATTATACTTCCTTATCAAGTTTCGTTAAACTACCCTTTTAAAAAAAACTCTCTATTGACCACTCATCACTTATGATAAGATCACAAGAATCGATTATCGCTCGAGTCTTTGCATAGAGCCTAGGCGATTATTGGAAACCAATTCGGTCTTGTAATTAGCGGTAAAACATGTGCAAAGATATGATCCGTTTGTGTTAGCTGATATATCATAAAGTTAAATACCTCTGAAGAGCTTTATGCAAATCATACTTCAGGCGTTCACAATATTATGGTTTTCCAAAGATCAAAGTGCTATTTTTTTTAAATTGTTTCAAAGTCTTCTAAAAACATACTTCTTTTTACATTAAAAAGGATACTTGGCTTTACATATCCTTCAGAAAGTCACTTGTCTTCTACGAAATCCTCTGAGAGAGAGAGAGAGAGAGAGAGAGAGAGAGAGAGAGAGAGAGAGAGAGAGAGAGAGAGAGAGAGAGAGAGAGAGAGAGAGAGAGATATACCAATCACGAGAAGACATACATCACAGCCAATACCTTGTGCAAGATGACTTCCAATAAGCCATATCATATCTCGGATATCTTCGAAAAAGTAAAAACATTCTTCTTTCCACATTAAAAATGATACTTGGATGTACATATCCACATAAACTCCACAACTTATTGCTTCAATGTCTTCTAAAAAAATTCTTCTTTTCACATTAAAGAGGATACTTGGATATACATAGACTCCGCAACTTATTGCTTCAATGTATTCTAAAACATTCTTATTCTCACATTAAAAATTATGTATGGATATATAGACTAAAACTTATTGGTTTAATATCTTCTAAAAACATTATTTTTTTCACATTCAAAATGATGTATGTATATATATATATATATATATATATATATATATATATATATATATATATATATATATATATATATATATATATATATATATATATATATATATATTAGACTAAAACTTATTGCTTCAATGTCTTCTAAAGCATTCTTTTCTTCACATTAAAAATGATGTATGGATATACATAGATTATAAACCTTATTGCTTCAATGTATTCTAAAACATTCTTATTCTCACATTTAAAAGGTTCTTTGTAGATACAGACTCCAAATTTTTTTTTAAATCCGTTCATAAATCGTCGACATATGAGTGTTTGAAAATTGTCAATTTTAAAACACCCTCTTCTTGTTATTTTCATTTTTCCCACAGAGCCCCTGGTTTAAAGGTCGCTCATGAATGGCATAGGCAAGGGACAGTGACATTGCCCTATCAAGCAGTGCAATGCCCTGGAGACTGATCATATATACATATGATCAGCGACCAAGGAGGTGCAGACAATGGCTGCTGATGACTCGGCAGATAGACCTATAGTCTCTCCTGAACACTCCATCCTTAGCTCGCAAGGATGGTGAGGTTTCAGCGACCAAAGAAACTAATGAGTTTGGGCGGGACTCGAACCCAAGTCGGGCGAACACCAGTCAGGGACGTTACCACATCGGCCACCACAACCCTTTATTATCGGGAACGTCTCCATCCTTAGCTCACAAGGATGGTGAGGTTGTGCAGTGACAAAAGAAACTAACGAGTTTGAGCTGGACTCGAACCCCACTCTGGCAATCACCAGTCAGGGACGTTACCACATCGGCCACCACAACCCTTTGATATCGCGAACGTCTACTTTTATTGAAAGAAATCATTCTGATAAAGAAAACTGAATAAAAATATTTACATTTTATAAATAATTTTTGATGGATTATGTTCAGTTTAAAAAAGAAATGGATGCCATTAATTTCATTTGTTCATTGTTTAAATATAGAAATTTTGGGTTGCGTGTTGTAAAAATTATTATATTCCCAATATAAAGTGTATTCACTGTATAATATGGTAAAGTTATTGTTCATAAAGAGGATTGTCAGTAAATGATGCGAACGGCAAAAAAATAAAAAATAAAAAAAAAATGTGCAATTATTTTGTAAATTATGTATGTATACGTGCATATATATATATATATATATATATATATATATATATATATATATATACTATATATATATACATATATACACTTTTATTTATGTTCGATCTACCGGAATCCAGACATGGATGATTCTATCTTCGATTGTCTTCTTACCATTATGGCTAAGATACAAGAAGATGATAGAAAGGCTTCTTTTGTCTTTGTTGGTGATTTAATGCTCACCATAGGGAGTGGTTAAGTTCTATCTCTCCTACCGATCGCCATGGCTTAAGAGCTTTAGACTTTGCCTCTGAATCAGGCTGTGAGCAAATCATAAATGAAGCTACTCACAGGTCTGGTAATTGCTTGGACCTTGTATACACTGACTCCCCTGGCGTTATAACTGGTAAGGTTGGTTCTCCAGTCGGGACATCTGATCATGCCTTGATTTCATTATTAGTGAAGACTGAGCAGCCTGTCCCTGATATATCATATTCTTGTAAAATTTATATGAAATCCCAGCAGACTGGAATGGGATTTTACATGATCTTTTGTGCTTGAATTGGTCACAATTATATAATAGTGTAGATCCTGTTGTCCCTTTGAATGAGAATCTAGTCAATATAATTGATAGGCGTATCCCTTCTCGTGTGCTAAGGTACCGAGTGAAGGACAAACCGTGGTTCAATAATGATTGTAGACGTGCTTTTTTGGAGAAGCAGGAGGCCTATCAACTTTGGAAGGGTAACAGATCAGATTTGACCTGGAACAACTATACTCAGCTTCGAGCTTTTGCTCAGAGAGTTTATGCCTCAACTGAAAAGGAGTACAATTTAACCATAAAAGAAACACTTTCTGGTACAACTCAGGAACATAAATGGTGGTCTACCCTTAAATCTGCACTCTTTGGTGTAGATGCAACAGTTCCTCCTTTACTTAAACCAGATGGCTCAGTCACTCACTGTCCAAAGGAAAAGGCAACCCTTTTGGCTGATGTTTTTGACAGTAAACAGAGTAATGAAAAACTTGAACTTCCTCATTCCTGTTTTCCTGAGGCTAAACTAACTAGTTTAGCTTTCGATCTCGTGAGATTAAAGCTCTGTTGATGGACCTTGATGCTTATGGAGGTGTAGACCCAAATGGTATTTTTCCTTTGTTTTTTATAAAGACAGCAGATTTCTTAGCTCCAAAGTTATCTGTTATTTTGCGCAACGTTAGCAAGAAGAGGAGCTTTTAGCACTAGTTGGAGAATTGGTAATGTTACTCCTCTATGTAAATGTGTTTGTGGTAGCTCAAGTCCCACTGATTACCGCCCAATTTCCATAACTCCCATATTATCTAAAGTTTTTGAACGTCTTCTGGCAAAACGTCTTAATAGGTTTGCTGAAGGTAATCATCTACTCCCTAGTTTGCAATTTGGTTTTCGTAAAGGCCTTGGAGCATGTGATGCCCTTCTTACAATCTCCAATGCTGTACAGAAATCCTTGATTGTGGTCGGGAAGTTCGTATGATTGGCCTTGATTTTAGTGCTGCCTTTGACCGTGTTAATCATGAGGCCCTTGTTTTCAAACTGAAACAGTTGGGAGTGGGTGGGTCGTTTCTTAGCATTATTATTGATTTTTTAAGTAATAGATCTCAAAGAGTTGTTGTTGATGGGCACCATAGTGATTATAGGAATGTGATATCTGGTGTTCCACAGGGTAGTGTTCTTGGCCCATTACTTTTCATACTATATACACATGACATGTGGTTTGGCCTAGAAAACAAGCTTGTTGCATATGCTGATGATGTTACTCTCTTTGCATCAATTCCATTCCCTGAATGTAGATCTAGGGTTGGTGAATCCCTTAATAGAGATTTAGCTAGAATTAGTGCATGGTGCAAATTATGGGGTATGAAGTTGAATCCTAACAAACTCAAAGTATGATTGTAAGTAGGTCAAGGACGGTGGTTCCTCAACATCCGGATCTCAGTATTGATAATGTTTCTTTAAATATGTATGACTCTTTCAAAATTTTAGGTGTGATTCTCGACAGTAAATTTACTTTTGAGAAACATATAAGGTCTGTGTCTTCTTCAATTTCACAAAAAATAGGCTTATTGAGAAAGTCTTTCAAGATTTTCGGTGATCAATCTATTCTGAAGAAGTGTTTTAATTCTTTCATTCTACCTTGTTTTGAGTATTGTTCTCCTGTCTGGTCTTCAGCTGCTGATTCTCATCTTAATTTGTTGGACAGAAACTTGCGGTCTATTAAATTTCTTATTCCTGATCTAGATATTAATCTCTGGCACCGTCGTTCAATTAGTTCATTATGTATGTTGCATAAGATTTTTCACAACTCTGACCATCCTTTACATTCAGATCTCCCTGGACAATTCTATCCTGTTCGTAATACTAGGCAGGCAGTTAATTCTAATAGCCAGGCCTTCTCCATCACGAGGCTCAATACTACGCAGTACTCTAGAAGTTTTATTCCAGCTGTGACCAAGTTGTGGAATGATCTTCCTAATCGGGTGGTTGGATCAGTAGAACTTCAAAAGTTCAAAGTTGGAGCAAATGCTTTTTTGTTGACTAGGCAGACATAGTCTTTTTATAGTTTATTTATGACATATTTCTTTTGATGTTGTTGATAGTTTATTATATGACATGTCTGTTTTGACGTTGTTTCTAATTTTAGAATGATTTATTGCTAATTTGTTCTCTTCATTTATTTATTTCCTTATTTCCTTTCCTCACTGAGCTATTTTTCCCTGTTGGAGCCCCTGGGCTTATAGCATCTTACTTTTCCAACTAGGGTTGTAGCTTGGATAGTAATAATATATATATATATATATATATATATATATATATATATATACATATATACTGTATATATACCGTATATATATATATAAGTTCATATATATATATATATATATATATATATATATATATATATATATATATATATACATATATATGTATAAATATTATATATACGTTATACACACACACACACACACACACACACACATATATATATATATATATATATATATATCTATATATATATATATATATATATATTATAGCCACGAAAGGAAAAATGAGAAAAACTTGATTGGAGTTAGTACTTTCATCCACTCAGGACATTATCAAACTCAGCAATTGCTGAGTTTGATAATGTCCTGAGTGGATGAAAGTACCAACTCCAATCAAGTCTTTTTCATTTTTCCTTTCGTGGCTATAATACATTTTATATTCATCACGTGTCAGCTTTCGTGATTTCTACACACACACACACATACACACACACACACACACACACACACATATATATATATATATATATATATATATATATATATAGTATATATATATATATATATATATACATATATATATATGTGTGTGTGTGTGTGTTGGATAGTCGAATGCAATAAATGATCAAATTTTCTGTTTGTTAAGAGGAAAAATGAGAAAACTTTATACAAGGAAGTTTGAATTATCACAAGCCTTATGACTTATCCTAAATCTTCTTCTCTGTAAGTACACTAAAACATTAACTATAATTTGCAACAATCAAACAAAATTAAGTGTCAAAACTAACTAGCTGTTTAATCCTTCGTTCTTAATAACAGATTAATTAACAAAGCTGATTTCAATGTTCTAGGAGGAAGACACTCCAAAATCAAACCCTTGTTCTCCAGTCTTGGGTAGTGCCATAGCCTCTGTACCATGGTTTCCACTGCCTTGGGTTAGAGTTCTCTTTTTTAGGTTACACTCGGGCACACTATTCTATCTAGTTTCTCTCCTCTTGTTTGGTTAAAGTTTTTATAGTTTATATAGGAGATATTTTGATGCTGTTACTCTTCCTAAGATATTTTATTTTTCCTTGATTCCTTTCCTCACTGGGCTATTTTCCTTGTTGGAGCCCTTGGGCTTATAGCATCCAGTTTTTCCAATTAGGCTTGTAGCTTAGCAAGTAGTAAAAATAATAATAATAATAATAATAATAATAATATATACCCAGTCTCCAAGGCATTGTCCTGCTAGGAGGACATTGTCACCGTCCCTTGCCTCTGCCATTCATGAGCGGCCCTTAAACCTCAAAACCCCTTTGGTCTCTTCATTTCTGATCTAGCGAAAAGGAGGATGCGAAGGAACATAAAATGAAAAATCTAAGAGGAATCTTTTTCTGTTTTGGGGATTGGTGCGGAAATCATTTGGAAAAAGATGTCGATTTCCTGGAAAAGGAAGATGAAAAAGAGAAAATAAAAAACTCATGTTATATAATCGTGCTTTCGTTTTTCTTCTGTTTAAAAGGGAAAAATTAAGAGAGTTTATAAGACACTTTGTGAGTAAGAATTCCGATAAGAATTCTTGAGTGTTCTAAGAAATGTCTTAAATATCACCTAAGGAGTTTACTTATGATAGCTAACCCCAAATTTTCCTTTTATTATTATTATTATTATTATTATTATTATTATTATCATTATTGTTAATATTATTATTATTATTATTATTATTATTATTATTATTACATCATTATTATTATTATCATTATTATCATTATTATTAACATTATTATTATAATTATAATTATTATAAATATTATAATTATAATTATAACTATTATTATTATTAGTATTATTATAATAATAATAATAATAATAATTATTATTATTATTATTATTATTATTATTATTATTATTATTATTATTATTTTATTATTATTATTATTATTATTATTATTATTATCCACATCAAGAAATCCCGAAGGATATTCCAAAACGCCCTTTTATTTCCTGTTTCAAAACGTAAGCAAAAATGCAGACATTACTTGCAGGAAATAACGCAGCACCATGGAAGTTCGATTCCCGGGAGAGCTTCTAAAACAAGAAAAAAGGAGAGAAACATCTCGACTGGAGAGAGAGAGAGAGAGAGAGAGAGAGAGAGAGAGAGAGAGAGAGAGAGAGAGAGAGAGAGAGAGAGAGAGAGAGAGAGAGAGAGAGAGAGAAATATTAATATTTTCCCAAAATATTTTTTAAGATATTTGGAGAGAGAGAGAGAGAGAGAGAGAGAGAGAGAGAGAGAGAGAGGAGAGAGAGAGAGAGAGAGAGAGAGAGAGAGAGATGAACAATGAAATATTAGTATTTTCCTAAAATATTTTTTGAAATATTGGATTAAATCTCTTTCACAAAGAGAGAGAGAGAGAGAGAGAGAGAGAGAGAGAGAGAGAGAGAGAGAGAGAGAGAGAGATGAAAACTATTGTATAAGAATTTTGAAGTTAGTATATGAGAAAGACTAGAGAGAGAGAGAGAGAGAGAGAGAGAGAGAGAGAGAGAGAGAGGAGAGAGAGAGAGAGAGATTTGTGTTGAAAATGGTTGCGGAATTACTCCTCATTATCGCACCTTGCAGACTCGTTGCGTGTTTTCAATCCTTTTCGCACGTTTTGCAATATGCCAAAAAATTCGCAATTTTGCTCTTGCTCCTTCGTGTACTTAGTTTATTTAATCTAATACTTTTTTTCTTTAATAGAAACAATTTTGTTTCATAACTATAGTACATTTAAGTTGAATCATATCATTTTATTTTTACCTCGCTTGAGGGTACACTCGGGCACACTATTCTATCCAATTTTTCTTCCTCTTGTTTTCTTAAAGTTTTTATAGTATACATAGGAAATATTTATTTATTTAACTATACTGAAAATATCTAATTTTTTTCCTTGTTTCCTTTCCTCACCTGGCTATTTTCTTTTTTAGAGCGCCTTGGCTTATAGCATCCTGCTCTTCCAACTAGGGTTATAGCTTAGGAAGTAATAATAATAATAATAATAATAATAATAATAATAATAATAATAATAATAATAATTACGCTAAAAGAGGCACAAAAAATCAAACTACATTCCTCTATTCGCCATACAAAGATCATAGAAAATTTTCTTGCATTAAAGAAAATCGTCAGAAGAAAGTTAAAAAGTAAAAAAGCTAAAAGAGGGAATTAAATTCTCCTCAAAGAATGGAAATGACAAAAAATACAACTAATTGCTTATGTAATCTAGGTTACACCGTACAACGTACTCTAATTGCTTATATAATCTGGGCCTTTGCTGTAGTACCAATTATGGTAATTTTGGTTGAATGAGAGAAAACTCTTTGTTCTTACCTTTGCCTGGAGCTTTGACTAAAGTTAGAAGTAATTATGACAGTAATGTTTACGGTTTAAGTATTTGACACAAACAAACATTTTCTTTAAGTAGAGCTTTAACAACTATCCTATACTGACGAAAAGAAAGGATTCTATTCAAGAATATCTTAGAACACCTATCCAACGACGAACAGAAGGATTTTATTCAAAAATTTTAGAAGACCTATCCACTGACGACCAGGATTCTATTCACGAAAATCTTAGAGCATCTATTCACTGACGAACAGAAAAGATTCTATTCACGAATATATAAGGACACCTATCTATTGAAGAACAGAAAGGATTCTATTTAAGAAAATATTAGAGCACCTATCCATTGACGAACAGAAAATATTCTATTCACAAAATCCGTAGAACACCTATCCACTGACGAGGGAAAGGGTTCAATTCACGAAGATCTTAGAATACCTATCCACTGACGAACAGAAAAAATTCTATTCATGAATATATAAGAACACCTATCCATTGAAGAACAGAAAGGATTCTACTCAAGCAAATCTCAGAATACCTATCCTCTACTGACGAACAGAAAAGATTCTATCAAGAAAATCTTAGAACACTTATCCACTGATGAACAGAAAACACTCTTATTCACGAAAATCTCAGAATACCTGTCCACTGACAAACAAGATTCTATTCATGAAAATCCTAGAACACCTATCCAACGACGAACAGAAAGGATTCTGTTCACAAAATCATTAGAACACCTATCCACTGACAAACAGAAAATTATTGTAATCAAGAAAATCTTAGAATACCTATCTACTGCAGAACCGAAAGGATTCTATTCATGGAAATCTCAGAAGACCTATTCACTGACGAAGGGAAGAAATTCTATTCACGAAATTCTTCTGCAGGAAAGTTTCGTTATAACCGGACCCAACTGGTCGAATAAATAACGAAAAAACCTTCAAGGGTTTCTTACAAAACGCGAAAACTCAAGCCATCAACATCCACGAATTTTCAATTATATTTTTTTTTCTTTTTTTTTTTTGCATTGGCCTCTTTTTTAAGGCATGTGTTCGAGTTTTCACAGTGCCCACAGGAAGAATTTCTCTCACCAATTTATCATTACTCGCTTACTTTTTACTTAAGGCTTTTGGTGGCCTGGAGGTAGCGTCCTTGCCTGTTGATTGGCAGACTGGGGTTCGAGTCCCACTTAGACTCGTTAAGTTCCTCTGGTCGCTGCAACCTCACCATCCTTGTGAGCTAAGGATGCGGATTTTGGGGAAGCCTATAGGTCTATCCGGCGAGTTACCAGCAGCCATTGCCTGGCCTTCTTGGTCCTAGCTTGCAAGGGGGTTTGGGTGCTGATCATATGTAATAAGGCCAGTCTCCAGGGCATTGTCCTGCTTGATAGGGCAATGTCGCTGTGCCTTGCCTCTGCTATTCATGAGCGGACTTTAAACATTTAAGCCTTTAAGGACTGCTCAAAACAGGACCTACAAGGTTAATTTATCGTATACATTTTTAGGTATTTTGCATAGTTTGTGTTTATTGTCAAATCCATATTATCGAAGCACTTAGAAAATCCAACAGTAACCACTAACTTCAAATACAGTAGGTACGAACGTTAAATACAGTTGCCCGTACGTCAAATACAGTAGCCACGAACGTTAGATACAATAACCATAAACGTCAAATACAGTAACCACGAATGTTGAGTACAATAGCCATAAACGTCAAATACAGTAATCGCGAATGTCAAATACAGTAGCTATGAAGGTCAAATATAATAGCAACGAACGTCAAATACAGCAGCCACGAATGTTGAATACAATAGCCATAAACGTCAAATACAGTAACCACGAATGTCAAATACAGTAGCCACGAACGTCAAATATAGTAGCCGATACGTCAAATACAGTAGCCACGAACGTTAAATACAATAGCCATAAACGTCAAATACAGTAACTACAAATGTCAAATACAGTAGCCATGAACGTCAAATACGTTAGCCATTAACGAGAAAAAAAAAAAAAAAAAAAAAAAAAAAAAAAAAAAAAAAAAAAAAAAAACAGCCAGTCTATCAGCCCTAATTTTTGTGTTTGATTATCCAATAATTTAATTTCCTTTCATAAAAAGTTTATCACCAAAGTTAACTAGACTACCAAAGGAACAGAAAAAAAAAACATAAATATGGATGAAGATTTTTTAAAGGTTAAAGGTGTCTGGTTTCAGTTCCAGCTTTATCAGAATAGATGCTCGCCAGAACGTCAGCCGGGAAAGCCCAACACCACACTGTGATGCCTAAGCACAACAGTGGCCTCTCGAGTAAACAGCTTAAACTCACGGTTCCGGGATGGGATCGATCTGCTGCCATACGAATGATAGGCAAACTCGTTACCACTGTACTAGCCAGGAGGCCAATACTGCATGGAATATTCATCCATGTTTTGCAGAGTATTCTTTTAGATCTACAATGGCCATTCAAAAATGTACACCAGGAATTTTTTATCTGGCTTTCATATAGGCCTAACGCTGTTTTCAATATAGAATAACGAAAAGGAAAAGCCCATAAGATGTAGGATTTTATAATGTCGACAAAAGATAACGAAAAGGAAAACCCCATAAGATGTAGGATCTATAATGTCGACAAAAGATAACGAAAAGGAAAAGCCCATAAGATGTAGGATTTATAATGTCGACAAAAAATAACGAAAAGGAAAAGCCCATAAGATGTAGGATCTATAATGTCGACAAAAGATAACGAAAAGGAAAAGCCCATAAGATGTAGGCTTCATAATGTCGACAAATGATAACGAAAAGGAAAACCCCATAAGATGTAGGCTTAGAAATCGACAAAAGATAACAAAAAGGAAAAGCCATAAGATGTAGGCTTCATAATGTCGACAAATGATAACGAAAAGGAAAACCCCATAAGATGTAGGCTTTAGAAAATCGACAAAAGATAACAAAAAGGAAAAGCCCATAAGTTGTAAGCTTTAGAAAATCGACAAAAGATAACAAAAAGGAAAGGCCCATAAGTTGTAAGCTTTAGAAAATCGACAAAAGATAAAAAAAGGAAAAGCCCATAAGAGGTAGGCTTTATAATGTCGACAGAGGATAGCGAAAAGGAAAAGCCCATAAGATGCAGGCTTTAGAAAATCGACAAAAGATAACGAAAAGGAAAAGCCCATAAGATGCAGGCTTCATAATGTCGACAAATGATAACGAAAAGGAAAACCCCATAAGATGTAGGCTTTAGAAAATCGACAAAAGATAACAAAAAGGAAAAGCCCATAAGATGTAGGCTTCATAATGTCGACAAATGATAACGAAAAGGAAAACCCCATAAGATGTAGGCTTTAGAAAAATCGACAAAAGATAACGAAAAGGAAAAGCCCATAAGATGTAGGCTTCATAATGTCGACAAATGATAACGAAAAGGAAAACCCCATAAGATGTAGGCTTTAGAAAATCGACAAAAGATAACAAAAAGGAAAAGCCCATAAGATGTAGGCTTCATGTCGACAAATGATAACGAAAAGGAAAACCCCATAAGATGTAGGCTTTAGAAAATCGACAAAAGATAACAAAAAGGAAAAGCCCATAAGTTGTAAGCTTTAGAAATCGACAAAAGATAACAAAAAGGAAAAGCCCATAAATTGTAAGCTTTAGAAAATCGACAAAAGATAACAAAAAGGAAAAGCCCATAAGAGGTAGGCTTTATGATGTCGACAGAGGATAGCGAAAAGGAAAAGCCCATAAGATGTAGGCTTTAGAAAAACGACAAAAGATAACGAAAAGGAAAAGCCCATAAGATGTAGGCTTCATAATGTCGACAAATGGTAACGAAAAGGAAAACCCCATAAGATGTAGGCTTTAGAAAATCGACAAAAGATAACAAAAAGGAAAAGCCCATAAGTTGTAAGCTTTAGAAAATCGACAAAAGATAACAAAAAGGAAAAACCCATAAGTTGTAAGCTTTAGAAAATCGACAAAAGATAACAAAAAGGAAAAGCCCATAAGAGGTAGGCTTATAATGTCGACAGAGGATAGCGAAAAGAAAAGCCCATAAGATGTAGGCTTTAGAAAATCGACAAAAGATAACGAAAAGGAAAAGCCCATAAGATGCAGGCTTCATAATGTCGACAAATGATAACGAAAAGGAAAACCCCATAAGATGTAGGCTTTAGAAAATCGACAAAAGATAACAAAAGGAAAAGCCCATAAGATGTAGGCTTCATAATGTCGACAAATGATAACGAAAAGGAAAACCCCATAAGATGTAGGCTTTAGAAAATCGACAAAAGATAACAAAAAGGAAAAGCCCATAAGTTGTAAGCTTTAGAAAATCGACAAAAGATAACAAAAAGGAAAAGCCCATAAGTTGTAAGCTTTAGAAAATCGACAAAAGATAACAAAAAGGAAAACCCCAAAGATGTAGGCTTTAAAATGTCGACAAAGATAACGAACAGGAAAACCCCATAAGATGTAGGCTTTAGAAAATCGACAAAAGATAACAAAAAGGAAAAGCCCACAAGATGTAAGCTTTAGAAAATCGACAAAAGATAACAAAAAGGAAAAGCCCATAAGTTATAAGCTTTAGAAATCGACAAAAGTTAACAAAAAGATAAAGCCAATAAGAGGTAGGCTTTATAATTATCGACAAAAGATAACGATAAGGAAAACCCCATAAGATGTAGGCTTTACGTCGACATAAAATAACGATAAGGAAAACCTCTTAAGATGTAGGCTTTATAATGTCGACAAAAGTAATGACAAAGTTCTAAAAGTTCCTAGGGAAATTCTATTCAAAGCATCTGGACAGTAAATCACAGTATAGCACATGGTAATCAATTACGCCTCCACAAAGACTTTGGGAATCGAATGTTCTTTGTCCTTCAAACTATATTCTTTTGAGCTCCCGAGAAGTTCCCCTTCTTGGTCTGAAGAAAGAACATAATTCAAACGGTTGTTAAGTTTCGTAAACTTTCCAGAATCTGGTATGTTAATCCTATATTTTTTTTTTTTTTTTTTTTTTTTTTTTTTTTTTTTTTTGTTATATTCTCATTGTATCATCATCATCATTACTAGCCGTAACTAGTTCACTGCAGGATAAAGGCCTTATACATGTCCTTCCACTCGCGTCTTGTTTATAGTCTTTATCTGCCAGTCTATACCCGCATTTTTTTTAGTTAGTTAATTCATCGCCTTCTGTTCCTTCCCCCCTGCTTCTTTTGCAATCTCTAGTGACCATTCTGTTATTCTTAATATCCATCTATCATCTGTCATACATGTCCTCCCATTTGCGTCTGTTTATGGTCTTTATATACCAGTCTGTACCCGCAATTTTTTTTTAGTTAATTAATTCATTGTCTTCTCTTCCTTCCCCTGCTTCTCTTGCAATCTATAGGGCCCCATTCTGTTATTCTTTATATCCATCTATTATCTGTCATTCTCACATGTGCTGCTCATATCCATTTCATGTACTCGAGTTAGTACTACAGTACTGACTATTCCTACACATGAAATCCCTATGGAATGGTAGACCTGGTCTTCCAGACGTAACCAGTGAATTTCCCAACATGAATATTAGAGCTCGATTTACAACGATATGAACAGCTGTTGAAATGGAGAGACATCCGAAGGAAGAAGTTAAAATGTGAGATGTTGAAAACCCTTGTTTAAAATAGAAATTTCTGGTATCAAATGATTTCACGCCTCAGGATAGTGATGTCAGTACCCTGAAAACTACCCAGCCTCCCCCACCTTTCAAATACCGCCAGAGAAGTTCTACAAAATACATATTTACCCTGGTGCATCAACAAAGAAAGTCCCTAGATTATTTGCTGGAGTGACAATAGCAAACGCAATGACAAAAGTTCCAGTTTAATTTGCACACAACTTTATTTTTCTCTGGATTTATACCTAGTGCTTACATAATTTTAGATATCATATTTAGCCATTCAGATATAGAGGGGACTATTATTATTATTATAACCTCTGCCAAAGAAGTTGGGAGGGGGTTATGTTTTCGCCCACTTTTGTCTCTCCTGGCCACAATTTTACTCATAGAGTAGGGAAACTTTCAGGGATTAATTGTTACGTTGAGACGTGGACGTGATTCTATTTTGAAAGGCTTAAGTCAAAGGTCAAGGTGAAGGTTGAGCAAAAGGTACACTTTGATTTCTGGACATAATCCTTTGATTTCTAGCTTTATGCTTTAATCTCTAGCCATATCCTTTTAATTTCTAGCCTTATTCTTTGATTTCGAGCCTTATTGTTTGATTTGCAGCCTTATCCTTTGATTTAGTCTTTTACCCTTCCCTTTCTAGCCTTATAATTTGATTTAGAGCTTATTTTTCGATTTCAAGCCTTATAATTTAATTTCTAGTCTTATCCTTTAATTTCTAACCTTATCCTTCGATTTCAAGCCTTATAATTTTATTTCGAGCCTTATCCTTTTAATTCTAGCCTTATCCCTTTTTTGTCGCATCAATAAGTTCGTCTGTTTATCATTCTCTCCAGTCTCCAAATGACTTCTTAAGAAACCTCTTTGACCTGAAACTTCTCTTTGACCTGAAACTTCTCTTTGACCTGAAACTTCCAGCGGAAGTTCAAATTACGCCCCAAGAGCCAGAGTAAATCAAACGCCATTTCTTCGAGACAGCCAACTTCTTTTTTTTTTCTTTTTTTTTTTAATTGGACTGCAATCTTCGAGGAAAGGGATGGAGAGGAAGAAGTTTCGCCAATTCAGTTGCAAAACGTTAAAAAAAGAGAGCGAATTTTTGGCTCATCGCTCGGTGGAGGGAGGGGGAGGGGGGGTTAGTGAGAAAAGATATATTTACAGAAATGATTAAATAGTTTAGAAATATAAATAAGTTTTATAAAGTTTAAATTTTGTGTAAAATCAGTTAATAAACACACGACTAATACTAATACTAATAATAATAATAACAATAATAATAATAAATTATCATTATTATTATTATTATAGCAATAATAATCATGATAATAATATCCCATGCTGTATATAGTAGAGCAAGTCTCTCTCTCTCTCTCTCTCTCTCTCTCTCTCTCTCTCTCTATATATATATATATATATATATACCCCGTTGGGTAGGGGGTACTAAGTAGTCATACCATGGAAAGATAGGGAGGGGCTACGTGCGTGCATATCTATCTGAACATTTAGATTTCATGTTTGCCGGGTCACGTACACTAGTAATAATAACAATAAGCAAACTTTAACCCTGTGGCCTTTAAGTTATGATAGTCACCAAGAGTTTAATTGCAATAATTTTTCTTATTCCCATTTCATCATTTTTTTTTATCGATAATAGATCTATCTTTGATTACCATCATTAAGATTTCTTACGTTGAGAACTGATTAATGAGAGAGAGAGAGAGAGAGAGAGAGAGAGAGAGAGAGAGAGATTCGTTACAATGGAAGTTACTTGGCGATAAAATTCCAGGAACTAACTGATGAGCTGTTTTTTTTTCTTTTTTTTTTTTTTAGACCCAAGCCATTGGCAGACTCTGGATGTCCTGGAACTTTCGAACATCACGAATTCGAAAGACATTTACTCGTCTCACTGGTGGATTTTCTTATGATATAGTCTCTCGCCATTCATCCATTTGCTATTTAAAGCCTATCAAATCATCTATTTGCTATTTGAAGTCTATCAACTCATTCATTTGCTATTTAAAGTCTATCAACTCATCAATTTGCTATTTGAAGTTATCAATTCATCCATTTGCTATTTAAAGTCTCACCATTTGGAATTTAAAGTCTAGAAACTCATCCATTTGCTATTTAAAGTCTATCAAATCATTTATTTGCTATTTGAAGTCTATCTACTCATTCATTTGCAATTTGAAGTCTATCAACTCATCCATTTGCTATTTAAAGTTTATAAACTCATCCATTTGCTATTTGAAGCTCACCATTTGGAATTTCAAGTCTAGAAACTCATCCATTTGCTATTTAAAGTCTATCAACTCATCCATTTTCTATTTAGTCTATCAACTCATCCATTTGCTATTTAAAGCCTATCAACTCATCCATTTGCTATTTAAAGTCTCACCATCTGGCATTTAGTCTAGAAACTCATCCATTTGCAATTTAAAGTCTATCAAAACTCATCCGTTTGCTATTTAAAGTCTATCAACTCACAATTTGCAATTTAAAGACTATCAACTCATCCATTTGGAGTTTAAAGTCTATCAAAACTCATCCATTTGCTATTTAAAATCTAGCAACTCTTCAATTTGCTATTTAAAGTCAATCGACACATCCATTCGCTATTTAAAGTCTATCAACTCATCCACTTGCGATATAAAGTCTATCAACTCATCCATTTGCTATTTAAAGTCTATCAACTCACCCATTTTCTATTTATAATCAAGCAATGACTTAAAACCTTCAACCATACATTAAATGAATCTATTTCTTAACGAAGCAGTAACTAGGAATAAACCTAGTGGTAGACTAGTGGATAGGTCTCTGCCTGGCGATCTGCCAGACTGGTGTTCGATTCCGCTCAAGGTCGATAGTTTTTTGCAGTATATGCAACTTCACCATCCTTTTGAGCTAAGGATGGGGTGGTTTTAGGAACCTAAAGGTCTACCTGCTGCGTTATCAGCAGCTATTGCCAGGCACTCTCTAGTCCTGGCTTAGATGGAGAAGGGGCTTGGGTGCTGATCACATGGCTATATGGTCAGTCTCTAAGGCATTGTCCTGTCTCCACGACATATCACTGTTCCTTGCCTCTGCCATTCATGAGCGTCATTTAAAACCTTTAGCTTTCTTTCCTTGCTTTTTTACTCGTGGCCGGGGGGGGGGGGGGATACTTGAGTTTAAAAAGATTATTAGGGATATTTTTCGAACTCTTATATGATTTCTTTACCTCATCATTCAAAATTAGTCTTTCAGTAAATGCTGCATATCTGGTAAAATCCTTTCTTGGGGATGAAATTATTTGATTAGTTGTGATAGGTTTTGATACGATTGTGATGGCCAATGTGGTAACATCCGTGACTGGTGATCGCCAGCCTGGGGTTCACGTCCCGCCCAAACTCGTTAGTTCCTTTGGTCGCTGCAACCTCACCCTCCTTATGAGCTAAGGATGGGGGTTTGGAGGAGCCTATAGGTCTATCTGCTGAGTCATCCGCAGCCATTACCTGCCCCTCCTTGGTCCTAGCTTGGGTGGAGAGGGGGCTTGGGCGCTGATCATATGAGTGATCTTTAAACCTACTTCTAAATATTGTACATGAAAATGACAGCCATAAAAGAAAATTAGGCTTAAATATCACAAATTAAGCAAATTAACATTTTCTAAAAACATCTTTGGGGCCACCAATTAAAAACCGAAGTAGGCGATAGTAAAATAGTTTAGTAAACTATGATTAACTAATGTACATGACCCGTCAAAAATTACTTCTAAATATTCGCACACACACAGACATATATATAATATATATATATATATATATATACATATATATATATATATATATATATACATACATACATACATACATACATACATACATATACCTCCCTCTCACTAGGGTATGGCTACTTTTTCTCCCCATTACTCGATGGACGGGGAGAGCTTAGTGTGATGGGAAAGATATATATATATATAATATATATATATATAGTATATATATTTATATATATGTATGCACATCTATATATATATATATTATATATATATAGTTGATAAGAAAATCCTAGAAACTTAGCAGTTCTAGTGTAACGTCAAAGCTACAGAACCTGAATCCACAACTGTAATGCTATAATACAGCCTTGCTTTTATTATATGATCATTCAGTAAACATTAAGCATAAAACAACTGCATTATTATTATTATTATTATTATTATTATTATTATTATTATTATTATTATTATTATTATTATTATTATTATTATTATTACTTGCTAAGCTATAATCCTAGTTGGAAAATCAGAATACTATAAGCCATAGGGCTCCAACAGGGAAAGCCCAGTCAGGAAAGAAAATAAGGAAACTACAAGAGAAATAATTAACAATTAAAATAAAATATATTAAGAACAGTAACAATATTAAAATAAATCTTTCATATATAAAATAAATATAGTTTATAAAACAAGAGGAAGAGAAATTAGATAGAATGGCGTGCCCGAGTGTACCCTCAAGCAAAAGATCGCTAACCTAAGACAGTAGAAGACCATGTTACAGAGGCCATGGCACTATCCAAGACCAGAGAACAATGGTTTGATTTTGGAGTGTCCTTCTCCTAAAAGAGCTGCTCACCAAGAGGAAAGTAGCCACATTGCAGTAGTTAATCCATTAAATGAAGAATTGTTGGTAATCTCAGTGTTGTCAGGTGTATGAGGACAGAGGAGAATATGTAAAGAATAGGCCAGACTATTCGGTGTATATGTAGGAAAAAGGAAAACGAGCCGTAAGCATAGAGAAGGATACAATGTGGTACTGTATGACCAGTCAAAGGACCCAATAACTCTTTAGTGGTAGTATCTTAACGGGCGGCTAGTGCCCTGGCAAACTTACTACCTGAAAAAAAAAAAAAAAACTAAATCTAAATAATGAGGATGAAATGTTCTCATTCTCGTCAAATACCTTTGACACATAACCTGAATCATTGTCTTTGTGAACTATTCAAATCTCTAATTCCACAGGGGAGAAATAACATAAGAGAGAAAATAAAAGAGAAAAAAAACTAGCTGTTACAGACTATCTTAGCCTTAAAGTCAGTATTTTGTAGTTGGGATTTCTACCGCAAGGGGACCTGAGGGGGGGGGGGGGAATAGAGTCCCATTGGGAAACCCGAGACAACACAGAGATCAAGAGGACGTAGAATCTGAATAGG
Source organism: Palaemon carinicauda (assembly GCF_036898095.1). NCBI lineage: Eukaryota > Metazoa > Arthropoda > Malacostraca > Decapoda > Palaemonidae > Palaemon > Palaemon carinicauda. Next base: position 2,640,323 of record NC_090742.1, read on the forward strand.
AAGAGGAACTGGATGGAATTTCCCATTTTCGTGAGGCTTTGAAGGATGTGCATTTATCAGTATTTATTTACCTGTATTTTGGTTTTTGTTTCTTTCCTTTATCTTGCTGACTTTGTATATCTTTATTTTTATTTAATAACTTGTCTTATTTCATAGATCCTTATAAATTTCTTTAACTTAAAGGCCGCTCATGAATGGCAGAGACAAGGGACAGTGGCATTTCCTTTGCAAGCAGGACAATGCCCATAAACTGACTATATAGTATCCTAGCAAGCAAGACAATGCCCTAGAGACTGACTATGTATTACCCTAGTAAGCAGGACAATGCCCTAGAGACTGACTACGTATTACCCTAGTAAGCAGGACAATGCCCTGGACACTGACTATATATTACCCTAGTAAGCAGGACAATGCCCAAGAGACTGACTATATATTACCCTAGTAAGCAGGACAATGCCCAAGAGACTGACTATATATTACCCTAGTAAGCAGGACAATGCCCAAGAGACTGACTATATATTACCCTAGTAAGCAGGACAATGCCCAAGAGACTGACTATATATTACCCTAGTAAGCAGGACAATGCCCAAGAGACTGACTATATATTACCCTAGTAAGCAGGACAATGCCCAAGAGACTGCCTATATATTACCCTAGTAAGCAGGACAATGCCCAAGAGACTGACTATATATTACCCTAGTAAGCAGGACAATGCCCAAGAAACTGACTATATATTACCATAGCAAGCAGGACAATGCCCAAGAAACTGACCATATATTACCCTAGCAAGCAGGACAATGCCCTAGAAACTGACTATATATTACCCTAGCAAGCAGGACAACGCCCAAGAAACTGACTATATATTACCCTAGCAAGCAGGACAACGCCCAAGAAACTGACTATGTATCACCCTAGTAAGCAGGACAATGCCCTAGAAAACTGACTATATATTACCCTAGCAAGCAGGACAATGCCCTAGAAACTGACTATATATTACCCTAGCAAGCAGGACAATGCCCTAGAGACTACATATCCATATATAATCAGCGCCCAAGCCCCCTCTCCACCAAAGCTAGGCCAAGGAAAGCCAGGTAATGGTTGATATAAATATGAAATAACAAATAAGTCAAAAACCTCCTCAGATGTCTTGGAAGAGGGTGGGGGGGGGAGCAGACTTTCAGCATTTCTTGAAACAAACTTTTGCCGCTTGGTTGGACCAAAAGATACAATTCCTTTTGTGCTTTTTATTTCGTTTTTTCTGTCTCTGAATTTATGAGTTTTGAGAAGGATTCCTCCACCAGAGTTTTCCTGTGTATCGTCTGGTATCATTTCTATGAAATTGTCAGGAATTCTGAGCATCGTAACTCCGATGAATGTCGTAACTCGGATGAACATAGACTGTCGTATGCTCATCGTAACTCGGGTGACCGACCTTATAGTTTCTGATGCACAAATTAAGACTGGTAGGATCATCTGATTAAATATTTTTCGTTTTAGAAAAAATGAAATTTTAGTTTTCATGATATGTTTTTTTTTTTTTTTTTTTTTTTTTTAAACCAAATACTCTCCATCTCATGCTTATCCTTCTTTTAATTTTGGCTTGTGTCCTTGGAGAAACACTTACTATATTTCCTAACTCGGGAACACAACTAATGCCCATCTCCTGAAGAGTGCACCGTAGAATATTTTGGAATTTCACGCTAGTTCGAGAATGCAGAGGTGATAACGGAGGAGAAGGAACATTCCTAAGGATGGGAAACTGAACGTCTTCGATTTCTAAATAAAATAACGGATAATTCTTTGAATTTCTTTCCCCCGCTGGGTCCTCCATTCCGCTTCCAATTCTTTTTAATTGCTTTCCAATTTTATTCTTATTGTGAGTGGTTCTCGATATTAATCTTGTAACGTGAAGTAATGGAATACACACACACATGCTCTCACAAAAAAAACAGATTGATATGTGTGTGTTTGTATGTGAGTTTTTTAATTACAAAAATACACGTGATCTTATGGGACCTTTCATTTGGGACCTTTCATTTCCTTTCACAAACATGTCTGCTTCAGGAGAGACAGGCAATGCACGTGTAGCAAGAAACACTTATATATATATATATATATATATAGATATATATATATATATATATATAGATATAGATATATATACATACTGTATATATATATATATATATATACACATATATATATGTATATATATATATATATACATATACTGTATATATATATATATATATATAGATATATATATATATATATATATACATACTGTATATATATAAATATATATATACATATATATATATATATATATATAGAAGTATGCCCTGTCTACGTTTTCTTCTGCACTGCAATTGCCATCGCAGTTGAATGTAACAAGCTAATTCAAACTATTGTCAATGTTATGTTATCTATTTTAATACCAATGTCATCTTTATACTTTACTTACTTTACTTTGATGGCTGCTTTTCCAGTCCCATACAGCAGGGGAACCCCACTCTCTACAGGACCTCCACTGTCGTTTGACTTTGTTCGTTCAGAGTATTTAACGTTTCATATCGCGTATTGTTCATTTAATGTTAAAACGTCATTGTTGTATGACTGTTGAAATAAGTCAGTCTTCAGTTTCCTCTTGAAAGCCTTAATGTCTTCAATCATTCGAATGTTTCGTGGGAGCTTTTTACATAGTCTCGGGGGGGGGGGGGGGGGGGGTATTTAAAGGCTCTGGAGCCTAAAGTAAACATAAATCTAGGTTCTAACAGTTTGAAGCCATCTGTAACTATTCTCGTGTCGACACGATTTATAAACATAACCCATTTAATATCAATATGCAATTGTCACATGTAGCCCCTTGGGCATGTATAAATACCCATGTTATCTCTTAAAGTTAGTTCTTTGGGAACTGTTTTCATATTAATGCTTCCTCCACTCCAGTCGCAATTCAAACTGAGCTATCAAAATTAAGATAGAAGTCATCAGAGAGGGCGCATCAGGCAAACCGACCCCTTAATGTAAGGACAACTGGGAAAGAAGAGAGCTATGCATTACAGACCTTAGGGTAAGGTAGGGATAATACTGTTAATTGGTAGTAGGGGTCAAACAAAGGTGGTTACGTTATGTCATGAAGGGTAAACCTATAAATTACAGCCCAGGTCAAATATTGTCTGCTTTAGAGACTTAATTTAGCCCAGGATGGTTTAATCCCTGTGCCACGATATCATTTCATCGGTCAGGTTAAAAGTTATTTTTCGTGGAAAGGGTCGAGTTTTATGCCATTTCAAAAGGTTAATATTTGTACTATATGGAACTACGTTCATAAAAAAAAAAAGAAAAAAAAATTGAAGTTAGAGATACACGGTTTGATGAATTTTTGTAGTTTTTTTTTTTGTAAAAGAATATTAATAAAAAAATGGATTTACTACTGTTAAGGATAAATTAAAATATAAAGTCCCAATATTAAGTAGAAGTTAGACGGTAAGATGAATTTTTGCAGTTTGTTGTAAAAGAATATTAATAAAAAAATAGATTTACTAGTGTTAAGAATAATAAAATAAAATACAGTCCAAATATAAAGTTAAAGATAGATGGTTTGATGAATTTTTGTAGTTTGTTGTAAAACAATATTAATAAAAAATAGATTTACTAGTGTTCTGTAACTGACAAAGCTATAAAAAAAATTCATATTAGATTTACAAGTTTCCTATATGAAAACAGATCATTTTTTTTCTAGAATTACATAATATTCATAGATATACATTCCAGCTATTTCAGTTAAGAAAAAGAAAGCAATACAATTTCAAAAAGTTGTAAATTTTATACACATTTAACCAGGTATAAAATGTAGATAAAAAATAAATATTTATGATAAAAATGCATATAATTAACATTTTCCACATTGCAAGACTATGATATATTGCCTTAAAAAGGAATTATAGTACACTATTAATAATACAATTTACTGCCTATTATAGAAAATATTAATGCAAAAAAAATTCTATGATTCTTGATCATAAAGTTTAACTATATGTGATGACTAATGTAATATCTTCCCTGGAAGTTGAATAGTTGAAAGGTGTTGTAGTATAAAATGAAAAATACCAAAAACAAAAAAAAAAAAAAAAAAAAATCAACTTTAAAAGAAATGTTAGGTAATAATAATCACTTCTACCGATTAGTGCGAATATATATTTTCGAAAATCAAAATAATAAAACGATAAATATGAGTTTCTTAACATTTTACAAAACTATAGCATCTTGCTTCCCGAATGATATATATATATATATATATATATATAGCTAATATGGGTGGAAATATTTAAATATATGTTTAAGACAACTGAATTCTATGGTCTTCCACAGTCTTGGGTTAGAGTTCTCTTGCTTGGGGATACACTCGGGCACACTATTCTATCTTGCTTCTCTTCCTCTTGTTTTGATAAAGTTTTTATAGTTTATATAGGAAATATTTATTTTAATGTTATTACTGTTCTTAAAATATTTAATTTTTCCTTGTTTCCTTTTCTCAATGGGATATTTTCCCTGTTGGGGCCCCTGGGCTTATAGCATCCTGTTTTTCCAACTACGGTTATAGTTTAGCAGGTAATAATAATAATAATAATAATAATAATAATAATAATAATAATAATAATAACTTGTGTTTAGTTGTTTGTCCAAGAGCATCTTAGCAGAGCTCAGCATATTCATAGTCATTTCCATGAAATAACGATATGAGTTCTCGCAACACAGGTATCAGCAGTACTGAAATAGTCATGTTGTCACGCCCCTGATTTCTAAACGCCAGACTGGGGTTCGCGTCCTACTCAAACTCGCTAGCTCCTCTGATCGCTGCAACTTCACCATCCTTATGAGCTAAGGATGGGGGGGGGGGGGTTTGATTGGGGGGAGCCTACAGGTCTACCTTCTGAGTCCTCAGCAGCCAATGCCTGGCCCTCCTTGATCCTAGCTTGGATGGAAAGGGGTCTTGGGCGCTGATCTCATGTATATATGGTCAGTTGCTAGGGCATTGTTCTGCTCGATAGGGGAATGCCACTGTACCTTCCCTCTTCCATTCATGAGTGACCTTTAAACCTTTAAGCCTTTACAGGCTCTATTCAATCCGTGGCTGTGTTTTCTTTGGTCACTGAACATTAAAAAAGAAAAGAAAAAATACATTTGAATTTAACCTTTAATGGTGAGCCTAATGCAATTCTAACACCATATAGATATACTGAATAAACTTGTTCGTATTTCTTTGAAGTTGAGTGACAATGACGGCCACAAAAATTAAACTGTGTGAATGGAATACCCTTTTGGAATAAAGGCATTCTTGCTTTCTCCTATGGGTCAAGGTGAATGATTCTGGATTCAGAGCTATCTGGAATCATAGATGTCACGTAATTCTTATTTTCAGAGGTGTCTGGAATCATAGGTGTCAGGTAATTCCTATTTTCAGAGGTGTCTGAAATCATAGGTGTCAGGTAATTCCTATTTTTAGAGGTGTCTGAAATCATAGGTGTCAGGTAATTCCTATTTTCAGAGGTGTCTGAAATCATAAGTGTCAGGTAATTCCTATTTTTAGAGGTGTCTGAAATCATAGGTGTCAGGTAATTCCTATTTTCAGAGGTGCCTGGAATCATAGGTGCCACGTAATTCCTATTTTCAGAGGTGTCTGAAATCATAGGTGTCAGGTAATTCCTATTTTCAGAGGTGTCTGAAATCATAAGTGTCAGGTAATTCCTTTTGTCAGAGTTGTCTGGAATCATAGGTGTCACATAATTCCTATTTTCAGAGGTGTCTGGAATCATAGGTGTCAGGCAAATCATATTTTCAGAGGTGTCTGGAATCATAGGTGTCACGTAATTCCTATTTTCAGAGGTGCCTGGAATCATAGGTGTCTGGAATCATAGGTGTCACTTAATTCCTATTTTCAGAGCTGTCTGGAATCATAGGTGTCACGTAATTCCTATTGTCAGAAGTGTCTGGAATCATAGGTGTCACGTAATTCCTATTTTCAGAGGTGTCTGGAATCATAGGTGTCACGTAATTCCTATTGTCAGAGGTGTCTGGAATCATAGGTGTCACTTAATTCCTATTTTCAGAGCTGTCTGGAATCATAGATGTAAGGTAATTCCTAATTTCAGAGCTGTCTGGAATCATAAGTGTCACGTAATTCCTATT
>NC_090742.1:2654014-2664014 GCF_036898095.1 Palaemon carinicauda
CCACTTGCAATAATTATTATCGCATTTATCCTTGGAGGCAACATTATGAAGTTTCGAAAGGCATGGAGATAGAAATCCGTCTAAGTTTTATATATGTGGTCATGTCCACCAGGGGTTATAATTAAAAGAGAATTAATTGAACGAGTATTGTATCGCTGATACAAAGAGTTAGAAATGCTGGCGTACACTTGAAAATGAACCATCTATCTAAAGAAAGTATTAACAATATAATATTTTTCTTTTTTTATAAAGCCTATTACACTTCGCATTTTAGGTGTCTGTGATGATAATTTCAACATTGATTTTTAAGGGCAAAGTGAACGGAGAATGAGTTTGGTCCGAGTTAGTTATCTCCGATAATTTGATTTTTATAAACAGTCAGTGGTGAATATAAAAGCTAAAATATATATCACATACTATCGAAAATTTGTGTTATAAAATCTTCTTTGAATATTGTTATACCATAAATACACGCAAAGCTCTGTTCAAGTTATAATAATGAGGTAGTGAAATATGGTGCTCATTCTCCGTAGATTAAAATAATTAATAGCTAATAGGCAAGTTTAAATAATAAGTTATACTGTGTTAATGAATTAATGAAACGTGGAGTTAATTTTCCGTAGATTATAATAAACCATACCTTGTAGGCAAGTTCAATAAATAGGATATAAAGTATTAATGAGTTAGTGAAATATGGTGTTCGTTTTCTGTAGATTAAAATACACCGTCGCTAAAACAGTCTTGCATGGAAGTTTATTTACAAAGTTATACGGCATTAATGAGTTAGTTAAATGTGGTGTACATTCTCCGTAGATTAACAATATAACTTAGGGGCAACTATGATTATTCAAACGAAATGTGATCATAGGATTATCATCATCTCCGCCTACGCCTATTACAGCAAAGGGCCTCGGTTAGATTTCACCAGTCGTCTCTATCTTGAGCTTTTAATTCAATATTTCTCTATTCGTCATCATTCACTTCCCGCTTTATTGTCCTCAGTCATGTAGGTCTGGGTCTTCCAACTCTTCTAGAGCCTTGTGGAGCCCAGTTAAACATTTGGTGAACTAATCTCTCTTGGAGAGTGCGAAGAGCATGCCCTAATCATAGGATAGAACATTACAAAATAAATCGATTTAAATGTTCAAAAGTCAGTTTTTTTTTTTTTAGAAAAAAACTGATCACAAGGTAAAAATGAGAAAATTAGAGAAAATAATCTGTAAAGTAAAGAACAGGATCATAAAGTTATCGAATTATATTGGATATAAAACTGAATAAGATAAAATTAAATATTTGTCTAGAGATGAATAATTACTCTTTAATGGAAAACTTGAATTAATACTGATAAAAAGTACTTGAAGAAATTATATATATATATATATATATATATATATATATATATATATATATAGTATTTATATAAGTATATATAATCATATATGTATTTGTATAGGTATATATACACACTTACACACACACACACACACACACACACACACATATATATATATATATATATATAGTATTTATATAAGTATATATAATCATACATGTATTTGTATAGGTATATATACACACTTATACACACACACACACACACACACATATATATATATATATATATATATAATCGTATCCTCTCAGAGTACCCATCATAGGCCAATCAGCACGGTTAAAAGATTTCCATTAAATATTTTAGTCCTCTATTTAGACGATATTTTGGCAGCAACCCCAATATCCCACACTTTCTCTATGATCACTGGCGCCTAAAACTGCTATACCAGGACGCCCAGATAAACAAACTACGCCCGCATGAAAAAGACGCCCACACGCAAGCTCTATCCTCCCGTCAAATTATGATTCACTATTTCGAAAGAGTCACCTCAGTATTATATTACTTTTATTATAATCGTTAATTAACGTGTGATAAAGGAGGTATAAAACGAACCTTTGTTTCTGTGATAGAATGTAAATTGCATTGATGTTTTTTCGTTTCGGCGATTGTGAAAAGTTTTTTTTTTTTTAACAATCGATGCCTCTTTGAAATAAGAAAATCAATTAATCCCGGCCTATTCTCTTTCGCGTGTCAGATGAGCTCTAACCAATCCCCTCCCCCTTAATCTGCCATCCCTCCATGAGACTCCCCCCCAACCCCATGTGCCAGTCCTCCAAGACCTCCCTCTCCCCTCGCACTGCCATATCTACCTCCTGAAAAAAAAAAAAAAAAAAAAAAAGGTACAATTAAAACCACCTAGAGAAAGGGAAGTAAATCAGTTCCTAAATTAATGAAATCTTCCCGAGTCATTATCATGGCTCCAGACATCCGTTTTTGAAAAAAATAAAAGGCAGCTAATTACATAACTTGTTTCGTTAGGTGTTCTCGTTAAATTATTCACCATTAAAGACGTACTTTCCTCATTCATCCCAAGATGCCAAATGTGGAATATGACAAGAAACGAGGAATAGAATTTCAAGAGAATGAAATTTTGAGGAAGTGCGAATTAAAATGTGTGATTTAAACAGACAATGTCTGCTCCGTTTCAAAAAGATTCGTTCTGGGGGGTATATTAGTTCGTCCGGAGACCAGTGAACGATTAAATGTGGAAGCAGTGGCTTCCCTTGGCAACTTGTGAACTAATTTGTGGCTTGAATTCCGCTGTGAAGTTTTAAAAGCAAGTGTGAATTGCTCGTCTGTGATTTCTTTTACTTCATCCATTTTGAGTCGTTGGGGCTGGAAGAGGCGACCTTGTTATCCTCTTAAAGGTTTAAAGGTCACTCATGAATGGCACATGTAAGGGACAGTAACAATGCCCTAGCAGGATAATGCAGAACCCAGGTCCAAGGAGGGCAAGCTAGTGGCGACCTTATAGGATTTAAAGGTCGCTCATGAATGGTAGATGCAAGGGACAGCGACAATGCCCTAGCAGCTAGGGCCTAGCTCGACTAATTAACCTAGGACCATGGAGGGGCAGGCCAATGGCTTGTTCATGACTTGGCATGTAAACATACAGGTTCCCATAAAACCCATTGGGGCTGTAAGTCGGCGACCTTAAAGGTTTAAAGGTCGTCCATGAATGGCAGAGGCAAGGGTCACTGACAATGACCTAGCAGGACAGTGCCCAACCTCGGACCAGGGAGGGCTAGGCAATGGCAGCTGATGACTCGGCAGGTAGACATGTAGGCTAACCTAAAACCCTCCACCCTTAGCTCACAAGAATTGCAGACACTATAAAGACCAACCCAAAACCAGAGAAAGCCAGGCAATGGCTGCCGATGACTCGGCAGGTAGACCTATATTATCTCCAAACCCACCATCCTTAGCTCACAAGGATGGTGATCTGTAGACCCTGACCAACCTAAGACCAGGGAGAGCCAGGCAATAGTTGCTGATGACACGGAAGGTAGACCTATTAGGTCTCACAAATCCCATTCTTAGCTCGCTAGGATAGTGAGATCACAGACACTAAAATAAACTATCGAGTTTGAGCGTGTCTCTAACTATAGTCCAACAGATCGCCAGGCAGGGACGTTTCCAATAGGCTACCACAACCCTAATGGACTATTATAAGCAGGCAGTGTCTCACTGACCCGGGTCCTACTCGCTATAACATACTCTCAAAGAAACGTGAAACTTAATTTCAGATTACTGTTCGAGTCAAATAATAATGAGTCTGTTAACGAAATTATTAAACAAAAAAAGAGCATTTTTTACCTTTATCTCATTTTATAATCTTGAAAATTAATAGAAATAAGAGATAAAGAATTATCTTATTGTTAATTCCTGTAACACACACATATCTATAATTACTTACTGGGTCTATAGAACATCAAAATGCATCAGGCCATCATTCAGAAAAGGCTGGAATAAGCAACATAGTAAATATCCGAAGAAAGTATTTCATAAATATTTTCTAAAACATTTATTACGAAGCAAAACATTATAGTTAAGGCATGAATGAGAAAAAGTACTGTACATTAGGGAGACATTTCAAATAGTTGACCTTGAATAACTATAATAACTAATAATAATAACTATATCATTAAAGCCACAAAGGATCTAGTATTATGTCATGAAAAAATTCATTGTAAAAAATGTGTAAAGAGACGAAGCTAATCAAGAAATTACAGAATACAGGAAGATATTGCATCACTACCAACAGAAAAAGGATGAACTTTACCAAAATACTTTCATTCTAAAAAGATAAATAGTCCATTAAAAACAAAATCCCGCAAAAAAAAATGTGCGCTGGAGAAACCAGATACCTAGAAAACTAATTCGAACTGTCAAATTCGGTGTGTACCTTTCCGAACAGGATTTCAGTATTCAAACATTCATCGGGTTCATGTAAAAGTTTTTGATAGTATCAGAAATAGTCCAGGTTCATGGAAATAAAAATAGCACACGCCCAACGTGGAATGCATTCGAATTCAGGCCATTCGAAAAGGGAATAGGGAATGTACGGTCATGTACCTCATGTTGGAATGTTCAGAAGTAAAAAATATCGTCCTATGAAGTAGTGAAAGCTTCAGAATATGTAAATCTATTTCTAAAACTTCTAAGACGACCACAAAATCTGTAAACCTTATTCTAAAACTTCTACGATGACTGCAAAGTCTGTAAATCTTATTCTAAAACTTCTACAATGGCCACAAAATATGAAAATCTTTTAAACAAAACTTCTACAATGACCATAAAATCTGTTAATCTTATTTCAAAACTTCTACGATGACCACAAAATCTGTAAATCTTATTCTAGAACTTCTACAATGACCATAAAATCTGTAAATCTTATTCTAAAACTTCTATGGTGACCACAAAATCTGTAAAGTTTATTCTAAAACTTCTACAATGACCATAAAATCTGTAAATCTTATTCTAAAACTTCTACAATGACCACAAAATCTGTAAATCTAATTCTAAAACTTCTATGGTGACCACAAAATCTGTAAAGTTTATTCTAAAACTTCTACAATGACCATAAAATCAGTAAATCTTATTTTAAAAACTTCTACAATGACCACAAAATCTGTAAATCTAATTCTAAAACTTCTATGGTGACCACAAAATCTGTAAATTTTATTCTAAACTTCTACAATGACCATAAAATCTGTAAATCTTATTCTAAAACTTCTACAATGACCACAAAATCTGTAAATCTAATTCTAAAACTTCTATGGTGACCACAAAATCTGTAAATTTTATTCTAAAACTTCTACAATGACCATAAAATCTGTAAATCTTATTTTAAAACTTCTACAATGACCACAAAATCTGTAAATCTAATTCTAAAACTTCTATGGTGACCACAAAATCTGTAAATTTTATTCTAAAACTTCTACAATGACCATAAAATCTATAAATCTTATTCTAAAACTTCTACAATGACCACAAAATCTGTATATCTTATTCTAAAACTTCTATGGTGACCACAAAATCTGTAAATTTTATTCTAAAACTTCTACAATGACCATAAAATCTGTAAATCTTATTCTAAAACTTCTACAATGACCACAAAATCTGTATATCTTATTCTAAAACTTCTATGGTGACCACAAAATCTGTAAATTTTATTCTAAAACTTCTACAATGACCATAAAATCTGTAAATCTTATTCTAAAACTTCTACAATGACCACAAAATCTGTATAGCTTATTCTAAAACTTCTATGGTGACCACAAAATCTGTAAATTTTATTCTAAAACTTCTACAATGACCATAAAAATCTGTAAATCTTATTCTAAAAACTTCTACAATGACCACAAAATCTGTATATCTTATTCTAAAACTTCTATGGTGACCACAAAATCTGTAAATTTTATTCTAATGCTTTTACAATGACCACGAAATTGTTAAATCTTATTCTAAAACTTCTACAATGACCACAAAATCTGTATATCTTATTCTAAAACTTCTATGGTGACCACAAAATCTTTAAATCTTATTCTAAAACTTCTACAATGACCATAAAATCTGCAAATCTTATTCTAAAACTTCTACAATGACCACAAAATCTGTATATCTTATTCTAAAACTTCTATGGTGACCACAAAATCTGTAAATTTTATTCTAAAACTTCTACAATGACCATAAAATCTGTAAATCTTATTCTATAACTTCTACAATGACCACAAAATCTGTATAGCTTATTCTAAAACTTCTATGGTGACCACAAAATCTGTAAATTTTATTCTAAAACTTCTACAATGACCATAAAATCTGTAAATCTTATTCTAAAACTTCTACAATGACCACAAAATCTGTATATCTTATTCTAAAACTTCTATGGTGACCACAAAGTCTTTAAATCTTATTCTAAAGCTTTTACAATGACCACGAAATTGTTAAATCTTATTCTAAAATTTCTACGATGACCATCGATTCTGTAAATATTATTCTAAAAGTTCTACGATGACCAAGAAATCTTTAAATCTCATTGTAAAACTTCTAAGATGACCACAAAATCTTTAAATCTTATTCTAAAACTTTTACGACGACCACGAAATCTGTAGGAGGAAAAAGTTATAAAACTGTACTATAAATACGAACCTACAGTAAATAGAACATTGACCATCAAGATACGAATATTATACATGCGATGATGATATATTGAAAAATTAAGACCAGTCCTGCTAAGAGCTCCTTACTAGGATAGGAAAATTAAAGTAGAGTATAATAATAAATGGATTCTCCATTATTTTTCCCAAGGCTTGAAACCTTCAATAATGAAAGACAATAAGGAATTTGCAAAATATTGATTAAAAGATATTGCCTATCAATTTATAAACAAACACGTGAATATGATTATAATACTTCTCCAGATATATAACACTTAGAAAAAGAACAAATGTCTAGATGTACAACAGAAATTGATAAAGTTATAATATAGTAAAGTTAACAAGATTAATTTGAGTTACTAAATCACATACTGTATATTTGATATATATTCTCAATTGGCAAAAAAAGTTCCCAACTCTAATAAAATTAATTCCATGTTTATCGACGGTCTCACAGGCGAGATTAAGCCAACCTCCATTTTTAGTCCAAAGGACAAAGTTCAGTTCATTTTTTCTCATGTATCTATTCTCTTTTTTCCTACTTTTTGTGTTTAGTCTAACGTGGCTTCGGTATTGATTTATTACACTCTGTTTCTTCATCAATTGAATATTAAATATGTTGATACATTAGTTAATTACCATTCTTAAAACTTAATCTGCTATTTCTTCCTCATTTCCCAATCTGTCTCTTTATCTCTCCCCATTTTCCGGTCTACAACACAATTCTTTTCCTTCTTACTTTTATTCGTTCACTTTATTGTTCCAGGTTTTATCTCTCTCTCTTTTCTTCTCTCGCACAGAGAGAGAGAGAGAGAGAGAGAGAGAGAGAGAGAGAGAGAGACTTTGGTCATCGATTACTCTTTTTCCCTTAATTCTTTTTTTGTGAAAATTTCCCATTATATCTTCCTCGTTTTGATGAAAATTACTTTTGATCCTATTTTTCATCCTCTACCAGTTTTTATCTTTGGGTTTTTTTAAACTCATACATCTATATCACTGATTCACTCCTCACCCCCCCCCCTCTCTCTCTCTCTCTCTCATCTCTCTCTCCTCTCCTCTCTCCTCTCTCTCTCTCTCTCTCTCTCTCACACCATGCCACATTATCCTTCCCATTCAAGAAAATGCATTTATTCCTGAAAGTCTTAAGGGACGCCTCAAAGAATGTCTACACAAATGCACGACCCTCTATTCAAAAACGTCCTTCAGACTTGAAAGCCAAAGGTCATCAAAGATATCCTTTTCTTTGCCCGGCCAAAATGTATTTCGCCTCTCCCTTTCTTCTGAAAACTCGCAGAAACCTTCAAATCTCTCTCTCTCTCTCTCTCTTTTTGGGCGGGGGGAGGAGGGAGGCTAATGCAGTCCCAGCCCTTCTCTGAAAAATCCTATTGGTGATGGAACTTGCCCATCGAGGTATGACCTTGGTTTCCAATCTCCTTTCCAAAAGGGTCAGTAATCCGGGAGGTTTATTGAACGGCAGTGGAAGAAACATGACGTTTCGTGGTGATATATTTTCTCTGCAATGTTTCAAAGCATAAAATCATGACAAATTTTTTAAAAACATTATATGCCTCTGTGCCATGGTCTTCCACTGTCTTGGGTTAGAGTTCTCTTGCTTGAGGGTACATCCGGGCACTCTATTCTATCTTATTTCTCGAACTCTTGTTGTGTTGAAGTTTTTATAGTTTATGTGAGATATTTATTTTAATGTTACTGTTCTTAAAATATGTTATTTTACCTTGTTTCCTTTCCTCGCTGGGCTATTTTCTCTGTTGGGGCCCCTGGGCTTGTAGCATTCTGCTTTTCCAACTAGGATTGTAGCTTAATAATAATAATAATAATAATAATAATAATAATAATAATAATATATTTTCTTGACTAATATCTCGTTAACTGTATTCACTGATGATCTGGGGAAAATTAGCTCGAGTTAAATATACTGGGATATGAGATTGTGTTTTGCTTACGATTAATTTGAGTTTCTCTCATGATTCTCAGTTTGTGTTATACGATGCAATATGTATTCAATGATGCTTTAGAAAATCATGAAGGATGATTAGTCTTTAGTATGTCCCTTTTACTTCTAAGACATTAAAATGCTTTAGGAAATTATGTGGATGATTAGTCTTTAGTATGTCCCCCTTTAGTTCTAAGACATTAAAATGCTTTAGAAAATTATAATGATTGATCTTTAGTATGTCCCCTTTAATGAACCCTGCCAAAAATTTCTGACTTGAAGATTGAAATATATTTTCATTGATTTTTTAAAACATTTTAATAAGTCTCTTCAATCTAAAAAAAAAAAAAAAAATGCTACATGCCCTAAGATTGCCCAAGTCTAGATTCTAACAATATCGCCCCCCGCCCCCAAAAAAACTCCTTTGCCCCCCCCCCCAAAAAAATATTGTCCATTCAGTCAAAAATCAAAAAAAAAGCTACATGCTTTAAGATTGCCCAAGTCTAGATTATAAGAGCAACCACTCCCCCCCCCCTAAAAAAAAAAAACAAGAATCCTTTGCAAAAAAGAAAAAAATAGGAGTAAGTTATTGTCTAGTCAGTCAAAAATCTAAAATAAATGATACATGACTTAAGATTACTGATGTCTAGATTCTAAGAACATTCATTTCCCCCCCCCCCCCACACAAAAAAAAACTAGACTCCTGTGCAAAATAAAAAAAGAAAATAAATAAATAAAAGAACAAGAGTTATTGTCCATTCAGTCCAAAATCTAAAATAAATGCTACTTGCCAGAAGATTACCCAAGTCTAGATTCTAAGAACATCTCCCCCCCCCCAAAAAAAAAGACTCCTTTGCAAAAAAGAAAAAAATTGGAGTAAGAGTTATTGTTTATTCAGTATAAAATCTAAAAAAAAAAAATCAAAGCCCCTTTGCAAAAAAAAAAGAAGAAGAAAAAAGAGATAAGTTATTGTCCATTCAGTCTAAAATCTAATATAAATGCTACATGCCTTAAGATTACTGATATCTAGATTCTAACCCCCCAACCCCCCAAAAATATCCTTCCTAAAAAAGTTGTAAGAGTTATTGTCCATTCAGTCAAATTCTAAAACAAATCCTACATGCCTTAGGATTACCCCAGTCTAGAATCTAAGGACGTCCAAAGAACATAGAAATCCTTAAGGAAAAAAGAGCAAGAGTTATTGATGTATCTTCCTTGGCTTTTCCCCTCTAAAAGTTTCAAAGCTGAATAGAGGTTGATAGGAAGGTTAACCAACCTTGAACGTGGGCCCTTCCGCATCCGTGGGTGCCAAGGAAGCGATCCTGCAAGGACACATTCCGAGATCCTACCATTTCACACAAGTGGCAGACAGACAAAGAGAGAGAGAGAGAGAGAGAGAGAGAGAGAGAGAGAGAGAGAGAGAGAGAGAGAGAATTGGTACTTAATACAAAGTATCAACAGCTATTGAGTACTACAGAGAGAGAGAGAGAG
>NC_090742.1:2669014-2671403 GCF_036898095.1 Palaemon carinicauda
AAAGGACTTAAACTAGAGTTTTATGAGGCTAAACTAGTTTTATGAGGCCTGTGATTTAGAATTTTATGAAGCTTGTGGTCTAATACGATTTTAAGAAGGATTTAAACTATTGTTTTATGAGGCTTTTGATCTAATACGATTTAAAAATAAGGATTTAAACTAGAGTTTTCTGAGGCTTGTTATCTGATACGATTTTAAGAAGGATTTAAACTAGAGTTTTATGAGGCTTGTGATCTAATACGATTTAAAAAAAAAAGGATTTAAACTAGAGTTTTAAGAGGCTTGTTATCTGATACGATTTTAAGAAGGATTTAAACTAGAGTTTTATGAGGCTTGTGATCTAATACGATTTAAAAAAAAAAAAGGATTTAAACTAGAGTTTTAAGAGGCTTGTTATCTGATACGATTTTAAGAAGGATTTAAACTAGAGTTTTTTGAGGCTTTTGATCTAATACGATTTAAAAAAAGGGATTTAAACTAGAGTTTTATGAGGCTTGTGATCTAATATGATTTAAAAAAAGAAGGATTTAAACTAGAGTTTTAAGAGGCTTGTTATCTGATACGATTTTAAGAAGGATTTAAACTAGAGTTTTTTGGGGTTTGTGATCTAGCACAATTTAAAAAAAAAGATTTAAAACTAGAATTTTATGAGGCTTGTGATCTAATATGATTTAAAAAAAGGATTTAAACTAGAGTTCTATGAGGCTTTTGATCTAATACGATTAAAAAAAAAAAGGATTTAAACCAGAGTTTTATGAGGCTTGTTATCTGATACGATTTTAAAAAGGATTTAAACTGGAGTTGTACGAGTTATTTAATCCGATTTTAAAAAGTATTTAAACTAGTGTTTTATGAGGCTTGTGATCTAATATGATTTAAAAAAAGATTTAAACTAGAGGTTTATGAGGCTTGTTATCTGATACGATTTAAAGTAAGAATTTAAACAAGAGTTTTATAAAACTTCATCGACCAAGGGAGGCGATGACAAGAGTTAATTGCAGATTAGTACAAAGAATAGCCGCAAAAGGGAAGTAGTTTACAGAGTCAAGTAAGAGATTTTTTGTCATCTTTTATAAGAAATACACATTTGCAAGTCATACAATATATAATTATTATCATTAATAATTCTTAAGCTACAACCTAGTTGTAAAAGCAGAATGCTATAAGCCCAGGGGCTCCAACAGGGAAAATACCCCAGTTAGGAAAGGAAGCAAGGAAAAATAGAATATTTTAAGAACAGTAACAACATTAAGATAAATATATCCTATATAAACTATAAAAGTTTTTACAAAACAGGAGGAAGGGAAATAAGATAGAATAGTGTACCTGAGTGTAACCTCAAGCAAAAGAACTCTAACCCAAGACAGTTGAAGACCTTGGTACAGAGGCTATGGCACTACTAAAGGCTAGAGAACAATAGTTCAGAGGCTATAGCACTACCTGAGACTGGAGAACAATGGCTGGAGTTTGGAGTGTCCTTCTCCTAGTAGAGCTGCTTACCATAGCTAAAGAGTCTCTTTTCTACCCTTACCAAGAGGAAACTGGCCACTGAGCAATTACAGTGCAGTAATTAACCCCTCTGATAATGTATAATGTATAATGTATAAGTGTTATCAGATATTTACAGTCCGAAAGAGAGACTCTAAACATTGACTTTGATCTATAGTTCAATGATGGCAAATATTAGGCCATTCCGTTTTAAATTAGCTCCTGGTGTCTGGGTGTTTTTAGGCCTTAAAGGCAACGTGCTTTTTCGAAATAGGCTTTAACATTTAAGTCATGTGTCAACGCATGCACGGCCAAACGGTGGTATTGCAAACTGTTCTTCTTCTTCTTCTTCTTCTTATTATTATTATTATTATTAATAATAATATTATTATTTAAATGATTCTACAGTACTACTATTACTACTACTACTACTACTACCACTACTACTAATATCTAAGATAGTAGTAGTAGTAGTAGTAGTAGTAGTAGTAGTAGTAGTAGTAGTAGTAGCTTTATATAACAAAAAATAATAATAATAAAAATAACAAATGCATCCGTTTATAGTTCACTGCAGGACAAAAGCCTAAGACATGTCAATTTGAGGGAGAGAGAGAGAGAGAGAGAGAGAGAGAGAGAGAGATAGAGAGATAGAGAGAGAGAGAGAGAGAGAGAGAGAGAGAGAGAGAGAGAGAGAGAGAGACTCTGGCATGCCAATAACCAATAGCCAGAACGCCCTTCAATCACACTCGACCAATGTTGTCAACAAAGTCGTGTAACAACTGACTTGCAAATACTTCACAGTCAAATTGTTTTCACAATCAACTACAAATGTATTATATTAGTGTATCACAGACACACACACACACACACACACTTTCCTCCGGTGAGTCAGTTTTCTGCA
>NC_090742.1:2671903-2681903 GCF_036898095.1 Palaemon carinicauda
ACCTCAGGGGGGCTGTCCTACCCCGGGGGGGGGGGGGGGCTTACCCGGGGGTCGACACATTAACAAACACAATAACGGGGTTAATAGAAAATGAAAACTGAACAGTAAGGTAAGGTTTGATATGAAGATTGTCAGTAGAAACCTTAAAATAATATTCGGTAAATTCGTAAGCTGTGAATAATAGGACGCCTTCTTTATTATTATTATTATTATTATTATTATTATTATTATTATTATTATCATTATCATTATTATTATTATTACTATAATTATTATCATTATTATTATTATTATTATTACTATAAATATTATTATTATTATTATTATTATTATTATTATTATTATTATTATTATTTATTATTAGCTACAACCCTGGTTGGATAAGAAAGATGCTGTAAGCCCAAGGACTCGAACAGGGAAAAAATAGCCTAGTGAGGAAAGGAAATAAGGAAATAAATAAACGATATAAGAAGTAATGAACAATTAAAATAAAGTATTTTAAAAACGTTGACAACATTAAACCAGATTTTTCATATATAAAGTATAAAAGGACTTATATCAGCCTGATCATAAAATAAACATCAGATGAAATCATTCGGAAAAAAAAAGAAAAAAAAATGTTAAGTTCTTATAACCAGCGGGAAAAAAAACTTTCAAAAGCCTTATAGATAAATAATAAAAAAGCCACTATAATTTTCCAAAAATTAATTTAGATTAAACGCATAACGCCTTATAGATAAATAATGATAACCCAGACGATTGTACATCTTTCAGAAATTAAATAATTTAATTTTTTTATAATTAATTTTTATTAAACGGATTTGTAAACAAAATTAATATACGGCAAATACTGAGGCTTCCCTTTCGATTTTACCAAAAGAATTTATATCTTTCAGAAATTAAATAATTCAATTTTCTTTATAATTAATTTTGATTAAACACATTTGAAAACAAAATTAATATACGGCAAATACTGAGGCTACCCTTTTCTATTTTACCAAAAGAATGTGTATCTTTCAGATATTAAATACTTGATTTTTTTTATAATTTATTTTGATTAACCGCATTTGAAAACAAAATTAATATACGGCAAATACTGAGGCTCCCCTATCGCTTTTACCAAAAGAATGTCTTTTAGAAATTAAATACTTTAATTTTTCCACAATTCATTTTTTTCATAATTAATTTTGATTAAACGCATTTGAAAAACAAAACTAATTTACGGAAAATACCGAGGCTCCCCTTTCGATTTTTCACAAAATGCTCTTCTAAAGAACTGCGTAATATACCACAGTCTCGTAAGCATAAAGGGCACTTGAGATGAAGGGCCTAAGACTCGAAAATGCAGTAAATGACGTTGTAAACTTTTCGGTGGGCGCGAAGACCGAGGACATTCTTGGAATTAGAAACCCTTGGCTCGAAGCAAGTCCGCCCATTTCCTGTCTCTTGGCGAAGAAGTGAAAATACTTTCAGATATGAAAAAAAAAAAGATTTTAGAGGTAAATTAGGCTGGAGAGAGAGAGAGAGAGAGAGAGAGAGAGAGAGAGAGAGAGAGAGAGAGAGAGAGAGAGAGAGAGAGAGAGAGAGAGAGAGAGAGAGAGTTACAAGGATTTTGAATGTCTCCAAGACCTTTTAGTCATTATGCGGAGACTCCATTTTCTCTTGGGTAGAACAAATTAGTAAGAAAGTTTAGAGAGTTCTTATGATCTTGTTTAACTTATTGAGAGAGAGAGAGAGAGAGAGAGAGAGAGAGAGAGGAGAGAGAGAGAGAGAGAGAGATGAGAGAGAGAGAGAGAGAGTTATAAGGATATTGTATGTCTCAAAACACCTTTTAGTCCATCAGCGGAGACTCCATTTGCTCTTGGGTAGAAAAAAATTAGTTTTAACGTTTAGAGTTTCTTATGATCTTCTCTATCTTATTGAGAGAGAGAGAGAGAGAGAGAGAGAGAGAGAGAGAGAGAGAGAGAGAGAGAGAGAGAGAGAGAGAGAGAGAGAGAGAGAGAGAGAGAGAGAGAGAGAGAGAGAAGCATCTGAAGCAGACCTTGATTTATCTGGAAAAAAAAATAAAAAATCTTGCAAAACCAAAAAGATTCCCCATCTTTTTGTTTTTGCATTTAATTATGAGCGTTTAAAATATTTCGCTGTCATTAAGAATCCTTCATAGTCCTGTAAAAAAGGACGCTGGAAAGAAAACCCAAGGATGTGGAAGGATCGCTTCCTGGACTGGAAGGAAAAAATGTAAAGGAAAAAAAAAAGTCTTCGCGTTGTGACTTGGAAAAAAAGAAAAGGCAAAATTCGAGATGATTCTGGATTCACTACAATTTGGGAGGATCAAATGTGGCAGTGGTAAGGATCTTTCGGTGAAGGGGGAAGAGGAGTAGTGGGTGAGGTGTGGGACATGGTTGGTTTTGGGTTGGGGGAAGGAGAGGGAGTCCTTTGGGGGGTGGGGCTGGAAGCTTGAGGGATTCCTGAATGTGTTCCAAGTCCAACTACAGAAGCAACAAGTAGAGGAAGGTCGTTTAAGAAGCAAATATTTTCCAAAAATCTTGTTTTTTTTTCCGGCAGATTATATTGAACGACTGCTTTCCAATTTAACCCTTACATTTTCTTAATAAAAAAATTAACTTTTAAATAAATATTAATTTTCTTTTATGCAATGAGTCGTGGTATGACAAGGAAACAATATCCAATCGATTTTGTAGATTTGAGAACAAAAACCTCAGAAGAGTATTGGGAGGTTAAATGGCAGGACATGATTAGAACTGAAACTATAAAAGAGATTACTCGAGTGCCATTTGTGGATGAGATCATGAGGAGGGGTAGATAGAGATGGTTTGGGCAATGCTTTTCGCACTCCCCAAGAGAGATTAGTTCACCAAACTTTCAACTGGGCTCGAAAAGGACCTAGAAGAGCTGGAAGACCCAGGCCTACATGGTTGAGGACTATGGAACGAGAAGTAGGAGATGATGAATGAGAAGTATTGGTTTAAAACTCATGATAGACACGATGGGCGAAATCTAACCGATGCATCAATAGACGTAGGAGGAGATGATGATAATGATGATGATGATTAAATTTCTTAATGCTATTATTCTATCATGATCTACAATGAAACCATTTTTCTCAAAAGTAATGAAAAATTCAATACAAAATGTCAGTTTAAGGAAAGATCTTATTTATAAAACGAATTGAAAAAAGTTGTATAAGTTATGGAAAGAACTTCTTAATAACAAAACGAATTAAAAAATTGACATAAGTTGCCCGGAATATTAAATAAATTGAGAATTTTCTATATTCAAATACACGATCCCTACAATACCTTTGTTGGCATAAACTGTCTTAGTTTCTACATAATTGAGGATACCAAGAATTTTGGTGAGGAATAAGTTCTAAAAAATCTTTATATATCAATCTTTAAATTATCATGACGATTTAATTTCTAAATAAAGATTTCGTATCCTTTTGCTATATTATAATCATTTATTTTATAACCTTAAGTTTTCATAATTCTTCTTTCTGTGAAGGACATTTTCCCAAAACTGCTATAATAAAAAGCAAAAAAAAAAAAAATAAACCATTAGGGAAAAAAAAACATTTATGGATGGTCCATTAAATTCTGATGTGGTCTTACAGCCTGGGCGCTACAAATATGGAAGTAATGTGGGAATTTAATAGTTCCTGGAATTACTCGGTGGACTATGATGGGATTTTACTTCGTTTTAAACTTAATTTCCATTTATTCTTTATTTATAACAAATGATATCGGCGTCCAGGAC
Source organism: Palaemon carinicauda (assembly GCF_036898095.1). NCBI lineage: Eukaryota > Metazoa > Arthropoda > Malacostraca > Decapoda > Palaemonidae > Palaemon > Palaemon carinicauda. The sequence continues at coordinate 2,675,681 of NC_090742.1, forward strand.
CTTTAAATGTCATGATGCCAGAAAATTCCAGTTTAATCAATCAATTATTAACATTTAACACCTTTAACAAAAACAAATGAAATCAAGCTAACCAATAAACACACGAACGAGCTAATTTCATCAGATAATAAGTTTCCTTTTGAGAGAGCATAAGCATAAAGTCCTCTTTAAATAAGAGGACTTTTCGCTTATGCTCACTCAAAGGGCAATTTATTATCTGACGAAATTAGCTCGTTTGTATGTGTATTGGTTACTCGATTTCATTTGTTTGTGTTAAAAAGTGTTCATTGTTAACGATTGATTGCTTTGGAGTTTTCTGACATCCTGATATCTAAAGGTCATTGACGCCGATATCATTTGTTATAAATAAAGAATACAAAGAAATTAAAATTTAAAACGAAATAAACAGTTTCCACTTATAATTTTTATATAAAATGTACTAAAATCCACAGGGAACAAGTATGTAAGATCACTGAATTGCAAAGCAGACAGTCATAGAACTCGTTTCTTTGTACTTTATCCATATCTGAACATTATTATTGGGGTAAACCACCCAATCTCCCGCCCCATATAATAAGCACTCAACCCTCCCAGCCAGTCCCCTTGGGGGATCTCAATGAGAAATTAGAGTTCTGATTGGGGAAACCCCAAAAACGAGTGATTTGCAGCCATCAGTAAATGGACAGCATTGCATAATAAACACAAGATAACCAGTTAGAAAAATATAAGACTAGTGTAAGTAGTGTGAAATCAAAGTATCACACCACGTCCTCATATGGTCTTTGTTCCATTGTAACTCGCTTCGCTCGCAATTAAACATTATCTCACTGCTCTGTTCCGGCAAGCGGTACATGGATGTGCTGTGCATGCCATCCGCGTTGGTCACTATTAATGTATCATAATCAGTCTACTTATAATTTATATCACGTCCCTCAAATGGTCTCTGCTACGACATAATTCGCTTTGCTCGCAAATAAACATTACATCATTGTTCCTCTGTTCTGGCAAGCGGTACATGTTCGCACTTCCCACACCATCCGCGTTGGTCACTATTAAAGTATCATAATCAGTCTACTTATAATTTATATCACGTTCCTCAAATGGTCTCTGCTACGACATAATTCGTTTTGCTCGCAAATAAACATTATATCCTTGCTCCACTGTTCTGCCGAGCGGAAAATGGATAAGCTGCACACGACAATCACGTGGGTCATTATTTCGGTGATATTTCTTACTTTCACATGAGCAACAGTAACTATATACATAACAGAGTGTTTTAAATATAATCAATGACTGAAAGATTAAATTACACTAAATTTCGAAATAGATTGTATTCCTGGTCATGGTGGAATTGAAGTGAATTGGCAAAAAAGGCTCTTAATTGTTTAAAAAAGCCAGATAACGATTACATCATACAAAAATAAAGCTGCCAAAAAGAGAATGCAAACAACGCAAGCACGGTAACAGACAATCAGCGTCTCAAAGGTATACAGTAATAAATTACAGTTTCGCTAGACATCGTCAAATAAATTCCAGTTTCGCTAGAAATCGTCAAATATATTACAGTTTCACTAGAAATTGTCAAATCAATTCCAATTTCGCTAGAAATCGTTAAATAAATTACAGTTTCGCTAGAAATCATTAAATAAATTCCAGTTTCGCTAGAAATCGTCAAATAAATTCCAGTTTCACTAGAAATCGCAAAAACAATTCCATTTTCGCTAGAAATCGTTAAATAAATTCCAGTTCAGCTAGAAATCGTTAAATAAATTCCAGTTTCGCTAGAAATCATTCAATAAATTCTCTATAAATTAAAGAATTTCAATTTAACATAATATACAAATGATAAATAACAACTAAATTACAATACAAACATCTTAAATAACATATCTCAATTAATCCTACGAAAAATGACAACCATAAACTTTCTTATATAAAAAAAGAAGTTTCAGAATTCCTTATAAAGAAGGACAATTTAAAGTACAATATATTAACCACATAAACATATAAAAATAAATAAATAATTAAAGTAAATGACATTATCCAGATCTAAAACAAATCTAAAACCCAACTAATAAACACCAAGAAAATACAATTTCAAATCCTAATTAAAAAAAAAAAATAACACAATGCCGACAGTCCTCCGCTTCCAACTCCCTCTACATAAACACTAATTATTAATTATCCATCAGCATAATATGATAACTTGAAAAAGCGTACTCTCTCTCTCTCTCTCTCTCTCTCTCTCTCTCTCTCTCTCTCTCTCTCTCTCTCTCTCTCTCTCTCTCTAAACTGTTAATTGTCTTAAAATGATGGCAGCTTAAATTATATAATAATCACGAAACATGTATAAAATAACTACGGAAAATGACAAAAAAAAAAAAATAAAAATAAAGCTCATTCAATTAATTAAACTCACGAAAAATGACAACCATAAAATTTCTTCTCTTGAAAAATACAGTTTAAGAATTCCTTTTAAATTATGTAAAATTAAAGTATATAATAATCTTAGGACATGTAAAAAAAATAACTATAGTCAACGACAAAAAACTCCTTCAATCAATTAACCCAGGAAAAATGACAACCATAAAATTTCTTATCTTGAAAAATACAGTTTAAGAATTCCTTTTAAATAATGTCAAATTAAAGTATATAATCTTAGAACATGAAAAAAAAATAACTATAGTCAGCGACAAAAAACTCCTTCAATCAATTAACCCAGGAAAGATGACAACCATAAAATTTCTAAACTTAAAAAATAAGGTTGAAAAATTCCTTTTAAATTATGTCAATTTTAAGTATATAATAATCTTAGGACATGTAAAAAAATAACTATAGTCAACGACAAAAAACTCCTTCAATCAATTAACCCAGGAAAAATGACAAACATAAAATTTCTTTACTTGGAAAAATCACAACCATAAAATTTCTAACCTTAAAAAAAAAAAAAAAAAAAAAACGGGTTTCAGAATTCCTTCTCAATAACGAAAAATGAAAATGTATATCAATCCTAAAAACGCAATGAATAATAAACAACTACATTTAATGACATAAATCTTATTCATTAACATATTCAATCAACCCCACGAGAAAATGACAACCATGAAATTTCTTATTTAAAAAATTCCTTTAAATAAAAAGGAAAATGAAAGCGTATATCTATCCTAAAATCGTAATAAATAAATGACTACAGAAAATGACAAAATATCCTATTTCAATCAATCCCACGAAAAATGTCAACAATGAAATTTCTTAACTTGAAAAAAACCAAGTCCTAAAATTCATTTTAAATAAGCCCAAATTTAAGTATACGGTATACACATGCTAAAAAAAAATAACAAACAACTACAGTAAATAAGAAAAATCTCGTTTAATAACACATCTCAACCAATCCAACAAAAAAATTACAACCATATAATTTCTTACCATAAAAAACCGGTTAAAAGTTTATATTAATCATTATAACACACACACACACACACACACACACACATATATATATATATATATATATATATATATATATATATATATATATATATATATATATACATATATATATACATATATATATATATATATATATATATATATATATATATATATATATATATATATATATATATATATATGATAAATCTTTGCACATTTAAAATATATATATATATATATATATATATATATATATATATATATATGTATATATATATATATAAATATATATATATATATATATATATATATATATATATATATAATGCCCACAGTAAATAACGGAAATCTCATTCAATAACACATCTCAATTAATATGATAAAACTGACAACCATAAAATTTCTTACCTTAAAGCAAGCCCATTAAAGTTTATATTGATCCTAATAAATATAAATAACAAATACCTACAGTAAATAACAAAATAATCTCAACCAATCCCACGATAAAGAACAACCGTAAAATTCCTTACCTTCAAATAAGAAGTAGTTTCAGAATTCCTTTTAAGTGACCTTAAACCTGCCGGTCCAAATTGCCCGTTTTCTTCCACAGACTTCCTAAAAATAAAGATAATAAGACACTGAGTACTAATAATATCACAACACAAGTCTTCTCTTCTAAACATAATGATAATAATAATTCAATATCACAACACAAGTCTTCTCTTCTAAACATAATGACAATAATAATATCACAACACAAGTCGTTTTCTAAACACAATGGCAATAATAATATCACAACAAGTCTTCTCTTCTAAACATATTGATAATAATAATTTAATATCACAACACAAGTCTTCTCTTCTAAACATAATGACAATGATAATATCACAACACAAGTCGTATCTTCTAAACACAATGACAATAATAATATCACAACACAAGTCTTCTCTTCTAAACATAATGACAATAATAATATCACAACACAAGTCTTCTCTTCTAAACACAATGACCATAATAATATCACAACACAAGTCGTATCTTCTAAACACAATGACAATAATAATATCACAACACAAGTCTTCTCTTCTAAACATAATGACCATAATAATATCACAACACAAGTCTTCTCTTCTAAACATAATGACAATAATAATATCACAACACAAGTCGTATCTTCTAAACACAATGACAATAATAATATCACAACACAAGTCTTCTCTTCTAAACATAATGACAATAATAATATCACAACACAAGTCTTCTCTTCTAAACACAATGACAATAATAATATCACAACACAAGTCTTCTCTTCTAAACACAATGACCATAATAATATCACAACACAAGTCTTCTCTTCTAAACACAATGACAATAATAATATCACAACACAAGTCTTCTCTTCTAAACATAATGACCATAATAATATCACAACACAAGTCTTCTCTTCTAAACACAATGACAATAATAATATCACAACACAAGTCTTCTCTTCTAAACACAATGACCATAATAATATCACAACACAAGTCTTCTCTTCTAAACACAATGACCATAATAATATCACAACACAAGTCTTCTCTTCTAAACACAATGACAATAATAATATCACAACACAAGTCTTCTCTTCTAAACATAATGACCATAATAATATCACAACACAAGTCTTCTCTTCTAAACATAATGACAATAATAATATCACAACACAAGTCTTCTCTTCTAAACATAATGACAATAATAATATCACAACACAAGTCTTCTCTTCTAAACACAATGACAATAATAATATCACAACACAAGTCTTCTCTTCTAAACACAATGACCATAATAATATCACAACACAAGTCTTCTCTTCTAAACACAATGACAATAATAATATCACAACACAAGTCTTCTCTTCTAAACACAATGACCATAATAATATCACAACACAAGTCTTCTCTTCTAAACACAATGACCATAATAATATCACAACACAAGTCTTCTCTTCTAAACACAATGACCATAATAATATCACAACACAAGTCTTCTCTTCTAAACACAATGACCATAATAATATCACAACACAAGTCTTCTCTTCTAAACACAATGACCATAATAATATCACAACACAAGTCTTCTCTTCTAAACACAATGACCATAATAATATCACAACACAAGTCTTCTCTTCTAAACATAATGACCATAATAATATCACAACACAAGTCTTCTCTTCTAAACACAATGACAATAATAATATCACAACACAAGTCTTCTCTTCTAAACATAATGACCATAATAATATCACAACACAAGTCTTCTCTTCTAAACATAATGACATTAATAATATCACAACACAAGTCGTATCTTCTAAACACAATGACAATAATAATATCACAACACAAGTCTTCTCTTGTAAACACAATGGCAATGATAATATTACAACGCAAGTGTTTTCTTCTAAACATAATGACAATAATAATATCACAACACAAGTCTTCTCTTCTAAACACAATGACAATAATAATATCACAACACAAGTCTTCTCTTCTAAACACAATGACCATAATAATATCACAACACAAGTCTTCTCTTCTAAACACAATGACCATAATAATATCACAACACAAGTCTTCTCTTCTAAACACAATGACCATAATAATATCACAACACAAGTCTTCTCTTCTAAACACAATGACCATAATAATATCACAACACAAGTCTTCTCTTCTAAACACAATGACCATAATAATATCACAACACAAGTCTTCTCTTCTAAACACAATGACCATAATAATATCACAACACAAGTCTT
>NC_090742.1:2686903-2691903 GCF_036898095.1 Palaemon carinicauda
GCAAAATCTATTTCACTGTATAATTTATTGGAAAAGAAGTAAAATGGCCAGGGTGGCCTAAATGGGAGGTCAAAAACTATTTCATAGTAGAATTTAATGGAGAAAGAAGTAAAATGGCTTGGCTGGCCTAAATGGGAGTGCCAAAACTATTTCATTGTACAATTTATTGGAGAAAGAAGTAAAATGGCCTGGGTGGCCTAAATGAGAGTTCAAAAACTATTTCACTGTATAATTTATTGGAGAAATAAGTAAAATGGCCTAAATGGGAGTGCAAAGAGTACTTCATTGTAAAATTTATTGAAGAAAGAAGTAAAATGGCCTAAATGGGAGTGCAAAAACTATTTCATTGTATAATCTATTGGAAAAAGAAGTAAAATGGCCTGGGTGTCCTAAATAGGAGTGCAAAAACTACTTCATTGTAGAATTTATTGGAGAAAGTAGCAAAATGGCCTGATTATGCTCACTGACCATAGTTGTGGTCAGTGAGTATAATCAGGAAAAGCGGATATGTAAGATTCGTCGAACAGGCAGAAGCTTGAGAGATCAGTTATGAGTTTCTTTAAAGCCTTGTGAAATAAAATCAGTCATGCTCTTAAAAATTAATCCTGAAATTTTCCATTTCAAAGACTATTAAAAGTGTTTATTTATCAGCATTTGTTAGTTAAATTCGGATTTTGCAAATAATTTTGCGTTCTAAATTTTCATAGCCATTATATTATTATTATTATTATTATTATTATTATTATTATTATTATTATTATTATTATTATTATTATTATCATTATTTGTTAAGCTACAACCCTAGTTGGAAAAGCAGGATGCTATAAGCCCAGGGGCTATAACAAGGAAAATAGCATAGTGAGTAAAGAAGAAAAGTAAAAATAAAATATTTTAAGAGTAACAATATCAAAATAAATATGAATATAAACTACACAAACTTTAACAAAACAAGAGGAAGAGAAAGTAGATATAATAGTGTACCAGAGTGTACCCTCAAGCAAGAGAACTCTTACCCAAGAAGCTATGGCACTACTGAAGAGTAATTCCATCGTTCAACCGATAAAGCCCTGATGAAGAACAACGTAAAAAATGTGGATGAAACATGCATCGGCATCAGGTATTAAATCGAAAAACGTAAATGCATTTTTTTATCTTGAAGTAAAATCTAACTGGCGCTTGACTTGTACAGAAAATATCTTCGATTTTTAGACAGTAATAATATATTAATTGCAAACATACAAGTCCAAACACTAACAAGCCTTCCAATGACTTTCTTTTACAAAATTACTTATATATTTAACTACTCATAATTACTGTGCATTGATCTTTTCCCTCTTTGTAAACACTCACATTCCTGCTATTGGCTTTTGTTTTCAATATGCATCATCTCCTCCTACGCCCCTTGACGCAAACGGCCTCGGTTAGATTTCGCCAGTCGTCTTTATCTTGAGCTTTTAATTCAATACTTCTCCATTCATCATCTACTTGGCGCTTCATAGTCCTCCATTTTACTCATCTAGTTATCTATTCAAAATTACTCTGCACTGATCTTTTTACCCTATATTCCATCTTGCCATACGTATGAGATTAAACAATTCTCTACGAATTTCAAAATTTAAAGACAAGCTTATTTCTTTACGTATGATAATCCACAATTCTTTACAAATATAAAAATTTCTTTACTCATGAGATTTCACAATTCTCTACAAATTAAAAAATTTAAAGACATAAGCTTATTTCTTTACGTATGTGAATCCACAATTCCCTACAAATGTCAAAATTTAACACGAGCTTATATTTTTTCATCATTTCTACAGAGTTCCACAAAGTTCTGATCCCCGGACTATATACTTTTTATACTTTTCATATTTCAACAAACAACTTTTCCCATTACGGACGGTCCACGATAATCCACTCACGCCTAGAGGTAAAAAAATATATTTCAGCTCATAACAGTTCAGCGATTCGATTCTCGTTTTAGGCGAAAGTCTACGGGTTGATAACACCGAAATTCATAGTCGAAGTCTAATATGAACGACCATTTTATTTCTACGGTAATGAATATGAAAATATTTCATTTTTTATTTATTTACTTTTTTTGAATGATGAATTTATTTCATACTTTTTTTTTCCAAATTGTATTAAGTAATTTAAAGAAGGCAAAATACAAAATGTGCTGTTCTAATAATCAATATGAATATGATTTTTAAAAAAAAATTATGATGAACCTATATCATAGATTCTTTACCTTTTTCGGCATATATTCAATAATTAAAATGGGTCAAAATACAAAATGGGCTGTTCTCATATAATATCAATGACCACTCCATTTCAATGGTAATGAATATGAAAAAATCTTTTTTTTTTTTTTTTTTTCATTTTCAATGTGGTGATGAAATTATTTCATACTTTTTTTTTTTTTAATTATATTCAGTAATCTAAAACATGGAAAATATAAAATGGATCATCATCATTATTATTATTATTATTATTATTATTATTATTATTATTATTATTATTATTATTATTATTAATAATGGCTAAACTACAACCCTAGTTGGAAAAGCCGGATGCTATAAGCCCAGGGGCACCAACAGGGAAAATAGCTCAGTGAGGAAAGGAAACAAAGAAAAATAAAATATCTTAAGAGCAAAAATATTAAAATAAATATAAATTTATAAACTATAAAAACTTTAAAAAAACAAATGGAAGGGAAATAAGATATAAGATAGAACATTGTGCCCGACTGTACCCTCAAGTAAGAGAACTCTAACCCAAGACAGTGGAAGACCACTTTATTTCAACTTAATGAATATGAAAAAAAAATATATATATATATATTTTCAAATATTATTTTTTTTTTTTAAATGATGATGAACATATTTCATATATACTTTTTTTCGAAATATATTCAATAACTTATGAGGCACAATACAAAATGTGCTGTTCATATACGATTCTAACATTTAGGCTTTATAACGAATTCAGTGTTGAAACTAATATACACACACACACACACACACACACACACACACACACACACACACACATATATATATATATATATATATATAAATGTGTATATATATATATATAAAATTTATATATGTATATATATATATATATATATATATATATATATATATATATATATATATATATATATATATATATATACAATTTAGAGCAATGATTTATAGTCCCAGGCAAAATTATGTCTACTGATGATAATGACACTTGTACTCAAGATGGAAGTCTGTGGTAAAAACAAGATGAATATCAAGGAAATGAAAAGAGTCGTGATTAACTCGTTTTCATTATAAAGTCATCCAAGCTCTTTGCATATATATATATATATATATATATATATATATATATATATATATATATATATATATATATATATATATATATATATATATATACATATATATTCTCTGTCGAAATACGGTATATTCAGTAACTTAAAAGATGGAAAATAAACAATGTACTGTTCACATACGATTCTAACATTTAGGCTTTGTAAGAAAATTAAAGATAAAGATGTGTCAAAGAAAATCCAAGAAAAGAGACTATACTGGTTTGGGCACGCAGTGGGAAGAGACCCGGAGTATGTTGGGAGGAGGTTGTTGGAGATGGAGTATGTTGGATATGGAGAATGTTGGGAGGAGGATGTTGGATATGGAGTATGTTGGGAGGAGGATGATGGAGATGTAGTATGTTGGGAAGAGGATGTTGGAGATGGATATGTTGGGAGGAGGATGTTGGAAATGGAGTATGTTGGGAAGAGGATGTTGGAGATGGAGTATGTTGGAGATGGAGGATGTTGGATATGGAGTATGTTGGGAGGAGGATGTTGGAGATGGAGTATGTTGGGAGGAGGATGTTGGATATGGAGTATGTTGGGAGGAGGATGTTGGAGATGGAGTATGTTAGGAGGAGAAGGTTGGAGATGGAGTATGTTGGGAGGAGGTTGCTGGAAATGGAAGTTCCAGGTAGGAGGAAGGGGGGGGGGGGGAGACCAAAGAAAAGGTGGATGGAGTGTATAACAGCAGATGTGGAGGAGAATGATCTCACAGTGGAGGACATCGAACACAGAAGAAGTTGGAAATGGCTCTCAAAGAAGAAGAAGAAGAAGAAGAAGAAGAAGAAGAAGAAGAAGCAGAAGATGAAGAAGAAGAAGAGAAAGCAGAGCAGAAGAAGAAGAAGAAGAAGAAGAAGAAGAAGAAGAAGAAGAAGAAGAAGAAGAAGAAGAAGAAGAAGAAGAAGAACAGATTGTCAAAAAAGAAGGAGAGGAAGAAGAAGAAGAAGAAAAGGAAGAAGAAGAACAGACTCTCAAAGAAGAAGAAGAAGAAGAAGAAGAAGAAGAAGAAGAATAAGAGACTCTAAAAGAAGAAGAAGAAGAAGAAGAGACTCTCAAAGAAGAAGAAGATTAAGAAGAAGAAGAGGAAGCAGAGAAGAAGAAGAAGGAGAAGAACAGACTCTCTCTCTCTCTCTCTCTCTCTCTCTCTCTCTCTCTCTCTCTCTCTCTCTCTCTCTCTCTCTCTCTCAAAGAAGAAGAAGAAGAACAGACTCTTTCTCTCTCTCTCTCTCTCTCTCTCTCAAAGAAGAAGAAGAAGAAGAAGAAGAAGAAGAAGAAGATGAAGAAGAAAAAGAACAGACTCAAAGAAGAAGAAGAAGAAGAAGAAGGAAAAAAAAGAAGAAGAAGAAGAAATTGGTCCATTGCATTATAGAATAAGGATATAAGACTTCTTTTACGTTAGTGTAACACAGTTACCTTATTTGATTACTGGGCAGAGAGCGTTGGAAAGGTTTGAAGACAGAAAGCAAATGAGAGAGAACAGGAGTAAGGTTTAAAAGTATAAGGAAAAATACTCGGTAATAAGACGAAGAAGAAGCAAGAAAGAACAGAGGTAAGATATGAAGGCATGAAAAAATAACGTAGGAGGTAATAAAGAAAAGGGGTAATATGTAAATGATTACAATTAAAAAAAACTCTA
>NC_090742.1:2699403-2716903 GCF_036898095.1 Palaemon carinicauda
AAGAAAAGGAAATGGTAATGAAGAGAAGGGGAGATATTGAAGATAATAGGTAGGAGAGGGGAAGGGCGAAGGAAGAAAAGGAAATGGTAAGGAAGGGAAGAGGAGATATTGAAGATAATAGGTAGGAGAGGGGAAGGGCGAAGGAAGAAAAGGAAATGGTAATGAAGAGAAGGGGAGATATTGAAGATAATAGGTAGGAGAGGGGAAGGGCGAAGGAAGAAAAGGAAATGGTAAGGAAGGGAAGAGGAGATATTGAAGAAAATAGGTAGGAGAGGGGAGGGGCGAAGGAAGAAAAGGAAATGGTAAGGAAGGGAAGAGGAGATATTGAAGAAAATAGGTAGGAGATGGGAAGGGCGAAGGAAGAAAAGGAAATGGTAATGAAGAGAAGGGGAGATATTGAAGATAATAGGTAGGAGAGGGGAAGGGCGAAGGAAGAAAAGGAAATGGTAATGAAGAGAAGGGGAGATATTGAAGATAATAGGTAGGAGAGGGGAAGGGCGAAGGAAGAAAAGGAAATGGTAAGGAAGGGAAGAGGAGATATTGAAGAAAATAGGTAGGAGATGGGAAGGGCGAAGGAAGAAAAGGAAATGGTAATGAAGAGAAGGGGAGATATTGAAGATAATAGGTAGGAGAGGGGAAGGGCGAAGGAAGAAAAGGAAATGGTAAGGAAGGGAAGAGGAGATATTGAAGAAAATAGGTAGGAGATGGGAAGGGCGAAGGAAGAAAAGGAAATGGTAATGAAGAGAAGGGGAGATATTGAAGATAATAGGTAGGAGAGGGGAAGGGCGAAGGAAGAAAAGGAAATGGTAAGGAAGGGAAGAGGAGATATTGAAGAAAATAGGTAGGAGAGGGGAGGGGCGAAGGAAGAAAAGGAAATGGTAAGGAAAGGAAGAGAAGATATTGAAGAAAATAGGTAGGAGAGGGGAGGGGCGAAGGAAGAAAAGGAAATGGTAATGAAGAGAAGGGGAGATATTGAAGATAATAGGTAGGAGAGGGGAAGAGCGAAGGAAGAAAAGGAAATGGTAAGGAAGGGAAGAGGAGATAGTGAAGAAAATAGGTAGGAGAGGGGAGGGGCGAAGGAAGAAAAGGAAATGGTAAGGAAAGGAAGAGAAGATATTGAAGAAAATAGGTAGGAGAGGGGAAGGGCGAAGGAAGAAAAGGAAATGGTAAGGAAGAGAAGGGGAGATATTGGAGATAATAGGTAGGAGAGGGGAAGAGCGAAGGAAGAAAAGGAAATGGTAAGGAAGGGAAGAGGAGATAGTGAAGAAAATAGGTAGGCGAGGGGAAGGGCGAAGAGAGAAAAGGAAATGGTAAGGAAAGGAAGAGAAGATATTGAAGAAAATAGGTAGGAGAGGATAAGGGCGAAGAGAGAAAAGGAAATGGTAAGGAAGAGAAGGGGAGATTTTGAAGATAATAGGTAGGAGAGGGGAAGGGCGAAGGAAGAAAAGGGAATGGTAAGGAGAGGAAGAGAAGACATTGAAGAAAATAAGTAGGAGAGGGGAAGGGCGAAAAGAGAAAAGGATATGGTAAGGAAGAGAAAGAGAAGATATTGAAGATAATAGGTAGGAGAGGGGAAAGGCAAAGGAAGAAAAGGGAATGGTAAGGAGAGGAAGAGAAGACATTGAAGAAAATAAGTAGGAGAGGGGAAGGGCGAAGAGAGAAAAGGATATGGTAAGGAAGAGAAAGAGAAGATATTGAAGATAATAGGTAGGAGAGGGGAAGGGCGAAGGAAGAAAAGGAAATGGTAAGGAAGGGAAGAGGAGATATTGAAGAAAATAGGTAGAAGAGGGGAAGGGCGAAAGAAGAAAAGGAAATGGTAAGGAAAGGAAGAGAAGATATTGAAGATAATAGGTAGGAGAGGGGAGGGGCGAAGGAAGAAAAGGAAATGGTAAGGAAGGCAAGAGGAGATATTGAAGAAAATAGGTAGGAGAGGGGAAGGGCGAAGGAAGAAAAGGAAATGGTAAGGAGAGGAAGAGAAGATATTGAAGAAAATAGGTAGGAGAGGGGAAGGGCGAAGAGAGAAAAGGAAATGGTAAGGAAAGGAAGAGAAGATATTGAAGATAATAGGTAGGAGATGGGAAGGGCGAAGGAAGAAAAGGAAATGGTAAGGAGAGGAAGAGAAGATATTGAAGATAATAGGTAGGAGAGGGGAAGGGCGAAGGAAGAAAAGGAAATGGTAAGGAAAGGAGGAGAAGATATTGAAGGAAATAGGTAGGAGAGGGGAAGGGCGAAGAGAGAAAAGGAAAAGGTAAGGAAGAGAAAGAGAAGATATTGAAGATACTAGGTAGGAGAGGGGAAGGGCGAAGGAAGAAAAGGAAATAGTAAGGAAAAGAAGAGAAGATATTGAAGATAATAGGTAGGAGAGGGGAAGGGCGAAAGAAGAAAAAGAAATGGTAAGGAAAGGAAGAGAAGATATTGAAGGAAATAGGTAGGAGATGGGAAGGGCGAAGGAAGAAAAGGAAATGGTAATGAAGAGAAGGGGAGATATTGAAGATAATAGGTAGGAGAGGGGAAGGGCGAAGGAAGAAAAGGAAATGGTAAGGAAGGGAAGAGGAGATATTGAAGAAAATAGGTAGGAGAGGGGAGGGGCGAAGGAAGAAAAGGAAATGGTAAGGAAGGGAAGAGGAGATATTGAAGAAAATAGGTAGGAGAGGGGAGGGGCGAAGGAAGAAAAGGAAATGGTAAGGAAGGGAAGAGGAGATATTGAAGAAAATAGGTAGGAGAGGGGAAGGGCGAAGGAAGAAAAGGAAATGGTAATGAAGAGAAGGGGAGATATTGAAGATAATAGGTAGGAGAGGGGAAGGGCGAAGGAAGAAAAGGAAATGGTAATGAAGAGAAGGGGAGATATTGAAGATAATAGGTAGGAGAGGGGAAGGGCGAAGGAAGAAAAGGAAATGGTAAGGAAGGGAAGAGGAGATATTGAAGAAAATAGGTAGGAGAGGGGAGGGGCGAAGGAAGAAAAGGAAATGGTAAGGAAGGGAAGAGGAGATATTGAAGAAAATAGGTAGGAGATGGGAAGGGCGAAGGAAGAAAAGGAAATGGTAAGGAAGGGAAGAGGAGATAGTGAAGAAAATAGGTAGGAGAGGGGAAGGGCGAAGGAAGAAAAGGAAATGGTAAGGAAGGGAAGAGGAGATAGTGAAGAAAATAGGTAGGAGAGGGGAAGGGCGAAGGAAGAAAAGGAAATGGTAATGAAGAGAAGGGGAGATATTGAAGATAATAGGTAGGAGAGGGGAAGGGCGAAGGAAGAAAAGGAAATGGTAAGGAAGGGAAGAGGAGATATTGAAGATAATAGGTAGGAGAGGGGAAGGGCGAAGGAAGAAAAGGAAATGGTAATGAAGAGAAGGGGAGATATTGAAGATAATAGGTAGGAGAGGGGAAGGGCGAAGGAAGAAAAGGAAATGGTAAGGAAGGGAAGAGGAGATATTGAAGAAAATAGGTAATAGAGGGGAGGGGCGAAGGAAGAAAAGGAAATGGTAAGGAAGGGAAGAGGAGATATTGAAGAAAATAGGTAGGAGATGGGAAGGGCGAAGGAAGAAAAGGAAATGGTAATGAAGAGAAGGGGAGATATTGAAGATAATAGGTAGGAGAGGGGAAGGGCGAAGGAAGAAAAGGAAATGGTAATGAAGAGAAGGGGAGATATTGAAGATAATAGGTAGGAGAGGGGAAGGGCGAAGGAAGAAAAGGAAATGGTAAGGAAGGGAAGAGGAGATATTGAAGAAAATAGGTAGGAGATGGGAAGGGCGAAGGAAGAAAAGGAAATGGTAATGAAGAGAAGGGGAGATATTGAAGATAATAGGTAGGATAGGGGAAGGGCGAAGGAAGAAAAGGAAATGGTAAGGAAGGGAAGAGGAGATATTTAAGAAAATAGGTAGGAGATGGGAAGGGCGAAGGAAGAAAAGGAAATGGTAATGAAGAGAAGGGGAGATATTGAAGATAATAGGTAGGAGAGGGGAAGGGCGAAGGAAGAAAAGGAAATGGTAAGGAAGGGAAGAGGAGATATTGAAGAAAATAGGTAGGAGAGGGGAAGAGCGAAGGAAGAAAAGGAAATGGTAAGGAAGGGAAGAGGAGATAGTGAAGAAAATAGGTAGGAGAGGGGAGGGGCGAAGGAAGAAAAGGAAATGGTAAGGAAAGGAAGAGAAGATATTGAAGAAAATAGGTAGGAGAGGGGAAGGGCGAAGGAAGAAAAGGAAATGGTAAGGAAGAGAAGGGGAGATATTGGAGATAATAGGTAGGAGAGGGGAAGAGCGAAGGAAGAAAAGGAAATGGTAAGGAAGGGAAGAGGAGATAGTGAAGAAAATAGGTAGGCGAGGGGAAGGGCGAAGAGAGAAAAGGAAATGGTAAGGAAAGGAAGAGAAGATATTGAAGAAAATAGGTAGGAGAGGATAAGGGCGAAGAGAGAAAAGGAAATGGTAAGGAAGAGAAGGGGAGATTTTGAAGATAATAGGTAGGAGAGGGGAAGGGCGAAGGAAGAAAAGGGAATGGTAAGGAGAGGAAGAGAAGACATTGAAGAAAATAAGTAGGAGAGGGGAAGGGCGAAGAGAGAAAAGGATATGGTAAGGAAGAGAAAAAGAAGATATTGAAGATAATAGGTAGGAGAGGGGAAGGGCGAAGGAAGAAAAGGGAATGGTAAGGAGAGGAAGAGTAGACATTGAAGAAAATAAGTAGGAGAGGGGAAGGGCGAAGAGAGAAAAGGATATGGTAAGGAAGAGAAAGAGAAGATATTGAAGATAATAGGTAGGAGAGGGGAAGGGCGAAGGAAGAAAAGGAAATGGTAAGGAAGGGAAGAGGAGATATTGAAGAAAATAGGTAGGAGAGGGGAAGGGCGAAAGAAGAAAAGGAAATGGTAAGGAAAGGAAGAGAAGATATTGAAGATAATAGGTAGGAGAGGGGAGGGGCGAAGGAAGAAAAGGAAATGGTAAGGAAGGCAAGAGGAGATATTGAAGAAAATAGGTAGGAGAGGGGAAGGGCGAAAGAAGAAAAGGAAATGGTAAGGAAAGGAAGAGAAGATATTGAAGATAATAGGTAGGAGAGGGGAGGGGCGAAGGAAGAAAAGGAAATGGTAAGGAAGGCAAGAGGAGATATTGAAGAAAATAGGTAGGAGAGGGGAAGGGCGAAGGAAGAAAAGGAAATGGTAAGGAGAGGAAGAGAAGATATTGAAGAAAATAGGTTGGAGAGGGGAAGGGCGAAGAGAGAAAAGGAAATGGTAAGGAAAGGAAGAGAAGATATTGAAGAAAATAGGTAGGAGAGGATAAGGGCGAAGAGAGAAAAGGAAATGGTAAGGAAGAGAAGGGGAGATTTTGAAGATAATAGGTAGGAGAGGGGAAGGGCGAAGGAAGAAAAGGGAATGGTAAGGAGAGGAAGAGAAGACATTGAAGAAAATAAGTAGGAGAGGGGAAGGGCGAAGAGAGAAAAGGATATGGTAAGGAAGAGAAAGAGAAGATATTGAAGATAATAGGTAGGAGAGGGGAAGGGCGAAGGAAGAAAAGGAAATGGTAAGGAAGGGAAGAGGAGATATTGAAGAAAATAGGTAGGAGAGGGGAAGGGCGAAAGAAGAAAAGGAAATGGTAAGGAAAGGAAGAGAAGATATTGAAGATAATAGGTAGGAGAGGGGAGGGGCGAAGGAAGAAAAGGAAATGGTAAGGAAGGCAAGAGGAGATATTGAAGAAAATAGGTAGGAGAGGGGAAGGGCGAAGGAAGAAAAGGAAATGGTAAGGAGAGGAAGAGAAGATATTGAAGAAAATAGGTAGGAGAGGGGAAGGGCGAAGAGAGAAAAGGAAATGGTAAGGAAAGGAAGAGAAGATATTGAAGATAATAGGTAGGAGATGGGAAGGGCGAAGGAAGAAAAGGAAATGGTAAGGAGAGGAAGAGAAGATATTGAAGATAATAGGTAGGAGAGGGGAAGGGCGAAGGAAGAAAAGGAAATGGTAAGGAAAGGAGGAGAAGATATTGAAGGAAATAGGTAGGAGAGGGGAAGGGCGAAGAGAGAAAAGGAAATGGTAAGGAAGAGAAAGAGAAGATATTGAAGATACTAGGTAGGAGAGGGGAAGGGCGAAGGAAGAAAAGGAAATAGTAAGGAAAGGAAGAGAAGATATTGAAGATAATAGGTAGGAGATGGGAAGGGCGAAAGAAGAAAAAGAAATGGTAAGGAAAGGAAGAGAAGATATTGAAGGAAATAGGTAGGAGATGGGAAGGGCGAAGGAAGAAAAGGAAATGGTAAGGAAGAGAAGGGAAGATATTGAAGATAATAGGTAAGAGAGAGGAAGGGCGAAGGAAGAAAAGGAAATGGTAAGGAAAGGAAGAAAAGATATTGAAGAAAATAGGTAGGAGATGGGAAGGGCGAAGGAAGAAAAGGAAATGGTAAGGAAAGGAAGAGAAGATATTGAAGATAATATGTAGGAGAGGGGAAGGGCGAAGGAAGAAAACGAAATAGTAAGGAAAGGAAGAGAAGATATTGAAGATAATAGGTAGGAGAGGGGAAGGGCGAAAGAAGAAAAAGAAATGGTAAGGAAAGGAAGAGAAGATATTGAAGGAAATAGGTAGGAGAGGGGAAGGGCGAAAGAAGAAAAGGAAATGGTAAGGAAAGGAAGAGAAGATATTGAAGATAATATGTAGGAGAGGGGAAGGGCGAAGGAAGAAAACGAAATAGTAAGGAAAGGAAGAGAAGATATTGAAGAAAATAGGTAGGAGAGGGGAAGGGCGAAAGAAGAAAAGGAAATGGTAAGGAAAGGAAGAGAAGATATTGAAGGAAATAGGTAGGAGAGGAGAAGGTCGAAAGAAGAAAAGGAAATGGTAAGGAAGAGAAGGGAAGATATTGAAGATAATAGGTAAGAGAGAGGAAGGGCGAAGGAAGAAAAGGAAATGGTAAGGAAAGGAAGAAAAGATATTGAAGAAAATAGGTAGGAGAGGGGAAGGGCGAAAGAAGAAAAGGAAATGGTAAGGAAAGGAAGAGAAGATATTGAAGGAAATAGGTAGGAGAGGAGAAGGGCGAAAGAAGAAAAGGAAATGGTAAGGAAAGGAAGAGAAGAAATTGAAGAAAATAGGTAGGAGAGGGGAAGGGCGAAGAGAGAAAAGGAAATGGTAAGGAAGAGAAGAGAAGATATTGAAGAAAATAGGTAGGAGAGGGGAAGGGCGAAAGAAGAAAAGGAAATGGTAAGGAAAGGAAGAGAAGAAATTGAAGAAAATAGGTAGGAGAGGGGAAGGGCGAAGAGAGAAAAGGAAATGGTAAGGAAGAGAAGAGAAGATATTGAAGAAAATAGGTAGGAGAGGGGAAGGGCGAAGGAAGAAAAGGACATGGTAAGGAAGAGAAAGAGAAGATATTGAAGAAAATAAAGAGATAGGAGAAGGAAGTGGAAAGTGAAAGTGAAAGTAATTAAAACACAGTAAATGAAAGGTACTTGAGAATAAGGAGATAGGCAATAAAGGAAGAATGCTTAGGAAGAGGAGAGGATGGCAAGGAAGAGTAAACAAAATGTACTAGAGGGGCAATCCGTAGAGCGCCGACCTCCACCGCGGCAGCTATTTTCTCGATCTTTTGCTAGACATTGACCTTGACCTTGGGCCTTAACATGTATTAATTGGCGTGGATTTTAATACACTCAAATATGAACCAATTTTAAAGTCTCTGTGACAGCGATATCCAAACTTAAGGCTGATTACGTGAATTGGACATTTTGCTAGACCGTGACCTTGACCTTGGCCTTCCAAAATGTAATCATTGCCAGGTTTTTACATAACAGTTAACCCCTGCAGGTTTCATTACTCTACGATTAAAATTATGGTCAGGAAGCTGTTCACAAACAAACACACACACAAATAGAGGGTGAAACATAACCTCCTTCCACGTTCGTTGGTGGAGGGTAAAAAAAGCGTGGTAAGATACTGAAAAGGTAAAGAACAAGAATGGCATTTAAGGAGAGGACGTTTAACTAAGAAAAAATGCTATATGCTACATTTACAATCTTAAATAGTTGGTTGCTGTGGCCTGATTGGTAACGTTTCTGCCTGGTGTTTGCCAGTCGGAGGTTCGAGTCCCGCTCAGACTCGTTAGTGCCATTAGTGTTTGCAACCTTACCATCCTTGTGAGCTAAGGTTGGGGGGGGGGGGGTTTGGGGGAGCCTATAGGTCTATCTGCTGAGTCATCAGCAGCCACTGCCTGGACCTCCCTGGTCCTAGCTTGGGTGGAGAGGAGGCTTGGGAGCTGATCATATAATAGATGGTCAGTCTCTAGGGCAATGTCACTGTCCCTTGCCTCTGCCATTCATGAGCGGCCTTTAAACCTTTAAAAAGTAATGAAATCGAGAATCAAAAGATGTTAATAAAATCAGCTAAATGATCTTATAAATGATTTGTACTGAGAGAGAAAATTCTGAACTATAAGTGTTTTTAGTCATTTATCCAACAATAAGTTTTGCTTCATTATCCATGAAATATATTTCACCCAGATAATTAAATTGGAATTTTCAACTTTTATGGGTCTGGCAATTAAGGTTATTTTATGAAAAACAACACTAAGAATTTCGAAGCGAGACAGCAAAAATATTGAATGCAATCGGACAAAGTTCTAGAGGTATTAAGGCAAAACCAATTTTACTTTAGAAATTAATTTAGAAGCATTTAACGATGGAAATTATAGTGGTTTTCATAAAAACGAGCACTAAAAATGATGCCATTTAAAGCGAGACATAAAAAAATCAGGCATTGTTCTAGATATATTAAGGCCACACCAAAAATTCTTTGGAAATTAGCGTTTGGAAGCATTTAAGAAAGGAACTTATAGTTGTTTTCATAAAAAGAAAAAAAAAATGGTGGACTTTGAAGCGAGACATAAAAATATCGGACATTGTTCCAGAGTTATTAAAGCCAAACCAATTATACTTTAGAAATTAGAGTTTGGAAACATTTAAGAATGGCAAGTAGGTTTGTTTTAATAAAAAGGTACACTGAAAATGATGAATTTCGAAGCGAGACACCAAATACATCAGACATTGTTTTAGAGATATTAAGGGCAAACCAATTTTACTTTAGAAATTAGATTTGAGTTTTGAAGCATTAAAGAATGGCAAACAGGTTTGTTTTAATAAAAAAGATCACAAAAAAATGTGAATTTCGAAGGAAAGCAATAAAAATATCGAATACTGTTCTAGGAATATTAAGGCCAAACAAATTATACTTTCGAAATTAATGTTTAGGAACATCTAAGAATGGCAAGGTTTGCTTCCATAGAAAGAAACACTAAAAAAACCGAATTTCGAAGCGAGACACTAAAATCATCAAACGCAATCAGACACAACTCTAAAGGTGTTGAGGCCAAAGCAATTATACTTTTGAAATTAGAGTTTAGAAACATTTAAGAATGGTAAGATTTGTTTTCATAAAACGAAACATTTAAAAGACTTTATTTCGAAGCGAGACAATAAAAATATCGATCAGAATCGGACACTGCTCTATAGGTATTGAGGCCAAAGCAATTATACTTTTGAAATTAGAGTTTAGGAACATTTAAGAATGGCAAGACTTGTCTTCATAAAACGAAACATTTAAAAGACTTTATTTCGAAGCGAGACAATAAAAATATCGAACGCAATCGGACACTGTTTAAAGGTTTAAAGGTCGCTCATGAATGGCAGAGGCAAGGGACAGTGACATTACCCTAGCAATCAGGACAATGCCCTAGAGACTGACCATATATTATATGATCAGCGTCCAAGCCTCCTCTACCACCCAAGCTAAGACCAGGGAGGGCCAGGTAGTGGCGGCTGATGACTCAGCAAATAGACCTATAGGCTTCCCCAAACCCCCCAACCTTACTTAGCTCACAAGGATGGTAAGGTTGCAGACACTAATGGCACTAACGAGTCTGAGCGGGACTCGAACCCCCGACCGGCAAACACCAGGCAGAGACGTTACCAATCAGGCCACAGCAACACTAGGTATTTAGGCCAAATCAATTATACATTCGAAATTAAAGTTTAGAAACATTTAAGGAAAGCAAGCAGGTTAGTTTTAATGAAAATGAACACTGAAAATGCTAGATTTCGAAGCGAGGCAATAAAAATATCGACAATGTTGTATATAGGTATTAAAGCCAAAACATTATACTTTCGTAATTAAAGTTTAGGAACATTTAAGAATAGCAATGTTTATATTCAGAAAAAAACTTAAAAGGCTGAATTTCGAAGCGAAACAATAAAAATATCAGACAGAATTGGACAGTGTTCTAGAGATATGAAGGCCAAACCAATTATATATTGGAAATTAAAGTTTAGAAACATTTAAGGATGGCAAGCTTTAATTTCATACAAAGGAACACTTAAAAGAGCGAATTTCGAGGCAAGACAATAAAGATATCAGACGGAATCCAACACTGCTCTAGAGGTATTTAGGCCAAACCTATTATACTTTTGAAATTAGAGTTTAGGAACATTTAAGAATGGTAAGAATTGTCTTCATAAAACGAAACATTTAAAAGACTTAATTTCGAAGCGAGACAATAAAGATATCAGACGGAATCCGACACTGCTCTAGAGGTATTTAGGCCAAACCAATTATACATTCGAAATTAGAGTTTAGAAACATTTCCATCTTCAGCCAATATTTAGTTCTATAAATTTCAGCCTGAAGGATAGCCGATAATCAGATTCTAATATCCAATAACCAATGGTGCAAAGGAACCAAATTGACTGAAAAGAAAGTTGAAGACCAATTTCTTTCTGGATATCTTATCTTCACTTTTATCGAAATTTCAAGGAAATATAAAAAAAAAAAGATATAGATTGATGCCACAATTGCTTTAGCATTTAAAGAATATTATTATTACTATTATTATTAAAATTACTAGCCTATTACTACCCTAGTTGGAAAAGCAAGATCCTATAAGCCTAGCCTTTAAAGAATATTATTATTACTATTACTATCAATATTACTAGCCAAGCTACAACCCTAGTTGGAAAAGCAAGATGCTATAAGCCCAAGGGCTCCAACAGGGAAAATAGCACAGTGAGGAAAGGAAATAAGGAAATAAACGATGAGAAAAAATTAACTATGAATTTTTTTTAAAAACAGTAATAATATCAAAACAGATACTTCATATATAAACTATAAAATGACTTATGTAAGCCTTTTCAACATAAAAAACATTTGATGCAAGTTTGAACTTTTGAAGTTCCACTGATTCAGCTACCCGATTAGGAAGATCATTCAACCATCTTCGTCATCCATTACTAGACCACTGCAGAACAAAGGACTATATACTCTGTGTGTGTGTATAAATACACACACACATATACATATATATATATATATATATATATATATATATATATATATATATATATATATATATATATATATATCTAAATTAATTATTTATATATTCTAATATATATATACATATATATAAATGTACATATACAGTATATATAAATGTACATATATATATATATATATATATTATATATATATATATATATATATATATATATATATATATATATATATAATATATATATATATATATATATATATATATACATACTGTATGAGTGTCTGTGGGTTCCTCTGTGTGTGTGTGAGAGAGAGAGAGAGAGAGAGAGAGAGAGAGAGAGAGAGAGAGAGAGAGAGAGAGAGAGAGAGAGAGAGAGAGAGAGAGAGATCAAATCGTAAAAAAAGATCCTAATGGGTACTGTCGTTTTATTAATTGCATAAACTATCTCCTTCCATACAAACTCAATCCCAATTTCCCTCTAATTAATCCGTCGCACACCAGCAAATTGGGATTAAATTTTAATATGATAATAATCGGGAACTACAAGTTACTTTCATTAGAGTTAATGACATTTCCTTTTGGGATAAACGAAGGGGGTTATCTTATCCATAGTTGGTTGTATTGCTTATGCAAAGTACAAGAGTGTTAGTAATTTTAATTATATGAGGACTGAGTGGTCAAAACTGTAAATATAGAGGCATTCGATACTAAAGTGCTTACATCGAGTGACTTTAAAGTATGCTCCCGAAGAATTATTAGAAAAAAATAATGTGTAGGAAATCAAACAGTAATAAAAGGCCTTGGAACACACGTAGGCCTACTGCTGATTCAGCAAAAAAAAAAAAAAAAAAAATAAATAAATAAAATAAAAAAGGAGCATTTGATATCTAAAATTCTTACAGCAAATAACATCAAAGCA
Source organism: Palaemon carinicauda (assembly GCF_036898095.1). Taxonomy (NCBI): domain Eukaryota; kingdom Metazoa; phylum Arthropoda; class Malacostraca; order Decapoda; family Palaemonidae; genus Palaemon; species Palaemon carinicauda. The sequence goes on from NC_090742.1 coordinate 2,711,586, forward strand.
TCTTCTCAATAAATGAATAAAATATTCATGCGTAAAATATCAAACAGCAATAAATGGTCTTGGAAAACACATAGGCCTACTGGTTATTTAGCAAAAAAAAAAAAAAATAAAATAAAAAAAAAAAATAAATGAATAAATAAATAAATAAAAGTTAAAATCTATACTGAAATTCTTACATGAATTGACGTCAGGGCATCTTCCCTTTGAATATATAAAATATTATTGTGTAGAAAATCAAATAGTAATCAAGGGAAACGGCAAAGTAATACTGTACTGCTAAATAGGCAAAAAATAGAGGCATCTAATTTAATTATCTTTATTATTATTATTATTATTACTTGCTAAGCTACAACCCTAGTTGGAAAAGCAGGATACTATAAGCCCAGGGGCCCCAACAAGGAAAATAGCCCAGTGAGGAAAAGGAAACAAGGAAAAATAAAATACTCTAAGAAGAGTAACAACATTGAAATAAATAATTCCTATAGTAACTAGAGAAATTATATAAAATACTAAAATTATTAACATTAATTAGCATCAAAGCATCTTCACAATGAATAAATAGAATATTATTCCGTAGAAAATAGAATAGTAAACAGAGGAAACAGCAAAGTAAAAATACTGCTGATTTAGCAAAAAATGCAATCACAAATAGAGTCAAATTAGTGAAGCAAACTCTAAACCGCTCGACAAGAATATAAAATTTGTTCTATTAATTTTTGCCTGAAATAAAATATTTTCGCAGAAGTCCTCGAGCTAAACGATGTCAAATGAACTCGTAATGAAGAGTTCGAGTCTTGTTGGAACAAACAAAAGCCCTCGGTTCGAGTTTTTTTATGTTTTTTTTTTTTTAATTGATATTTATACAGGAATCTATTTTTGAAGCGTGGTTTACTCATCAATGCATTATATTGAAGGTTTATGTTAATGGTAGTATATATATATATATATATATATATATATATATATATATATATATATATATATATATATTTATATATATACATTATAAATATTTATATATATATATTTATATATATACATTATAAATATTTATATATATATATATATATATATATATATATATATATATATATATATATATATATATATATATATATATATATATACACACATAAAGAGAGAGGCCGAGACTGTGTATGCAACAGAAATTGAGATAAAAATAGTAACTATACCGCAAAGAGAGAGAGAGAGAGAGAGAGAGAGAGAGAGAGAGAGAGAGAGAGAGAGAGAGAGAGAGCTCTGTGAAGCCATCCTTGATTAAAACTGTGGGCTGGCACTTAACTGACACTGACTTCTCAGTAAAAGAAAGAGATTTCTTCAAAGACATAACTTCATATCCTGCTTTAATTTCATCATTCACTAGTCAGAGCAATTTCCATCAATAAATATCACGCGAAATTGTAAATGCAAAGATTATATCTTCCTTCCCACCGTTATCCCTACATAAAGGGGTCGGTTGCCTTAAGCGCCCTCTCCAATAGCTTTTATCAAAGGCATCCCTTCCACCAAACCTCTTCTCTCCATATCATCCTTCACCTTATCTCGCCATCTAATTCTTCTTTCCCACCGTTATCCCTACATTAAGGGGTAGGTTGCCTGATGCGCCCCCTCCAATAGCTTTCTTCAAAGGCATCCTCTTCCACCAAACCTCTTCTCTCCATATCATCCTTCACCTTATCTCGCCATCTAATTCTTCATTCCCACCGTTATCCCTACATTAAGGGGTAGGTTGCCTGATGCACCCTCTCCAATAGCTTTTATCAAAGGCATCCCTTCCACCAAACCTCTTCTCTCCATATCATCCTTCACCTTATTTCGCCATCTAATTCTTCTTTCCCACCGTTATCCCTACATTAAGGGGTAGGTTGCCTGATGCGCCCCCTCCAATAGCTTTTTTCAAAGGCATCCCTTCCACCAAACCTCTTCTCTCCATATCATCCTTCACCTTATTTCGCCATCTAATTCTTCTTTCCCACCGTTATCCCTACATTAAGGGGTAGGTTGCCTGATGCGCCCTCTCCAATAGCTTTTTTCAAAGGCATCCCTTCCACCAAACCTCTTCTCTCCATATCATCCTTCACCTTATCTCGCCATCTAATTCTTCTTTCCCACCGTTATCCCTACATTAAGGGGTAGGTTGCCTGATGCGCCCTCTCCAATAGCTTTTTTCAAAGGCATCCCTTCCACCAAACCTCTTCTCTCCATATCATCCTTCACCTTATCTCGCCATCTAATTCTTCTTTCCCACCGTTATCCCTACATTAAGGGGTAGGTTGCCTGATGCGCCCCCTCCAATAGCTTTCTTCAAAGGCATCCTCTTCCACCAAACCTCTTCTCTCCATATCATCCTTCACCTTATCTCGCCATCTAATTCTTCTTTCCCACCGTTATCCCTACATTAAGGGGTAGGTTGCCTGATGCGCCCCCTCCAATAGCTTTCTTCAAAGGCATCCTCTTCCACCAAACCTCTTCTCTCCATATCATCCTTCACCTTATCTCGCCATCTAATTCTTCATTCCCACCGTTATCCCTACATAAAGGGGTCGGTTGCCTTAAGCGCCCTCTCCAATAGCTTTTATCAAAGGCATCCCTTCCACCAAACCTCTTCTCTCCATATCATCCTTCACCTTATCTCGCCATCTAATTCTTCTTTCCCACCATTATCCCTACATTAAGGGGTAGGTTGCCTGATGCGCCCTCTCCAATGCCTTTTATCAAACATACCCTCTTCCACGAGACCTCTTCTCTCCATATTATCCTTCCCCTTATCTCGCCATCCAATTCTCTCCCAAGCCCTCCTCACTCCATCCCTACCATCCATCCTCAATACGTGCCCACACCATCTCAGTCGTAACACTATTATCACATATGTAATATTTACTACGCCTGCCATTCTTCTTATTCCAATCTTTCACAGCTACATAGGAAATAAAAGCCTAAGCCAAATTGAATCGAGAATATAAGCCAAGGTGGTATCTACTGTGATTGCCAATTGGAACCGTCCCTGCCTGGTGATCTGTTGGGAGGGGGTTCGAGACCCGCTCAAGCTAGATAGTTTCTAGAAGTGTCTGCAACCTCACCATCCTTGTGAGCTATGGATGCAGGTTTGTTGGACCCTAGAGGTCTACCTGCTGAGTCATCAGTAGCCATTACCTAACCCTCCCTGGTCTTAGCTTGACGGAGAGGGCGCTTGAGCGTTAATCATACGATATATGGTCAGTTTCAAGGTCACTATCTTGTCCCTTGCCTCTGCCATTCAAGAGTGACCTTTAAACCTCTAGAAATGATGTCAATAATACAGGACCTCTGGATAAGGATCCGTCAAGGTAGCCACTGAAGGATTATTGACAAAAATGGTTTGATCAACAGCACAACAGAAGATTAGCTAAATCTTATTGCAAGATCCTAATATGATCTCTCCAGACAATAGACCTACCATAGCCTATATTATTGATGGAGTTTATGGCGCAGTTGGACACAGGAATACCTGCCACACCTCTCTCTGATCAATTGTTCCCTCTCACACCGCTATTTCACGGCGAATAAGCAAACATATACTGTAGGGGAGAGATGGCAAAAGTGGTGGGGGTGACACGGTGTACTTCCTCAGAACGAGGTGTGCCAGGAATTCCTGCGTCCGACTGTACAAGCCATTAATATTTTTAATGCCTAGAATAGAAGTAGGAAGGAAATATACATGTACTTTGTATATCAAAGGCGTCCTGAGTTTATACAAAGGACAAAAAAAAAAAAATAAAATAAAAGCATTATGGGGGTACTAAAAGTCCTTTAGGAAGTACAGCTGCAGAGATTTTAAACATCCAATGTAACAAAGTGAATTGGTAATTGTTGACAGAATTCCTATTATAAATAGCTTTACCTTTTATGTATGCCTAAAAAAAATAAAACACAAAATAGATCAAAAACTATTCCAGCTTTTACAGAAAAAAAAAATCACAGACAAATACAAAATCAAAAGGTTACCGTAGAGTTCAACCCAGTTTATTGTTTATTCAGAAAATCAAAAAGTTTTCAGGGGTGACGCCCAGCGGCATTTACGTTGCCATGCGTCTGTTTGTCAAAGTAGCTTTATAAATGTGACTCTAATTATAGGTAAACAAAAGTTCTGTAGAGGAACAAATGTCGGCGCACTATTTCGGTGACTTTATCTACGGCAGTTTGAAGCTATAAACAAATTAGAATGTCAACTAAAATAGTAGTTGCAAGCTGGAAACAGAGAAATGTGAACTAAAATAATAATTGTAGACTAAAAGGCAGTAATTTTAGATAAAATAATGGTTGCAAGCTGGAAACAGAAATCTGAACTAAAATAATAATTGTAGACTAAAAAACAGTAATTTGAATTAAAATATCAGTTGCAAGCTGGAAACCAAGAGAAATTTGAATTAAAATAGCAGTTGCAAGTTGGAAACAGAGAAATGTCAGCTAAAATATCAGTTGCAAGCTGGAAACAGAGAAATTTGAACTAAAATGGCAGTTGCAAGCTGGAAATTAAGAGAAATTTGAACTAAAATATCAGTTGCAAGCTGGAAACCAAGAGAAATTTGAACTAAAATAGCAGTTGCAAGCTGGAAATTAAGAGAAATTTGAACTAAAATATCAGTTGCAGGCTGAAAACCAAGAAAAATTTGAACTAAAATAGCAGTTGCAAGCTGGAAACAAAGAGAAATTTGAACTAAAATATCAGTTGCAGGCTGAAAACAAAGAGAAATTTGAACTAAAATAGCAGTTGCAAGCTGGAAACAAAGAGAAATTTGAACTAAAATATCAGTTGCAAGCTGGAAACAGAGAAATTTAAACTAAAAAAATAATTGTAGACTAAAAAGCAGTAATTTGAACTAAAATAGTGGTAGCAAGCGGGAAACAGAGAAATTTGCACCAAAATAGCAGTTGCAAGCTGGAAACAGAGAAATTTGCACCAAAATAGCCGTTGCAAGCTGAAAACAGAGAAATTTGCACCAAAATAGCCGTTGCAAGCTGGAAACAGAGAAATTTGCACCAAAATAGCCGTTGCAAGCTGGAAACAGAGAAATTTGCACCAAAATAGCAGTTGCAAGCTGGAAACAGAGAAATTTGCACCAAAATAGCCGTTGCAAACTGGAAACAAAGGGAAATTTGAACTAAGAAAAGAATTGTAGACTACAAAGCAGTTATTGGAATGTCTACTAGATTAGTAGCAAGCTAGAAGCAAACGAGAATTTCAACAAAAATAAGAATTGTATTCTAAAAAGCAACTTAGAAGGTCAACTAAAATACTTGCATGCTTTAGTCCATTT
>NC_090742.1:2726903-2739403 GCF_036898095.1 Palaemon carinicauda
GATTCCTCCCTTTGTGATCGACCAGACTAAAGTCCTGTTGCTGTTCTTGGGGAGGATAAAATCTTCCCTTGGGAATAGCAACGCCTTCCTTGCTTTGGTGCTTTGGAAGCTGGCAAGTATTGCTGGCCCTTTCCCTTAGATCTCCCTTAGGCTAAGACAGAGTTCTTGGCTGCGGGTGATCTGTCACTAAAGCAAGGTTGGCAGGACCCTTTTGTCCCTTTCCCCTCTATCTCCGTAATGGCCTTGCCATTACTGTACTGTACCCTGCCGGCCGGCAGAGCTGGCCGGCAGGGGTATTACTGTACTGTACGTCATTCTACTTCTGTACCTAGTATAGGTTGGGATGTGGAATTGACTAAGGCCATTGCCGGCCGGCTGAGATGCTGGCCGGCAAGGGCCTTATGTTTTCGAGTGCTGCCCGGACCTCTCTTGGTCCCTCATCCATGCCTGCCGACAGAGCCGGACGGCATTGGTCAAGGAAGCCTGAATTAAGTTTCTCCCCTTCCTTATATGCACTCTTTCGGTTGCCGGGCTTTGGGGGTCGTGTACACTCTTATCCCGGCATCCATTCTATTTTCTTCTAGTGCTGTACCTGTCCCGGCTGCCGGCCTATGAGGCAGACAGCCGGGCAGGTGTAGTCTTCTGGTTCTTTTGCTGCCGGCTGGCATTGGTCTTGTACCTTTGCCGGCCGGCTTATGTCAGTCCTTGTCTGCCGGTCACCAAGAGTGTGGCCGGCAGCTAGGTACTACCTTGTGTAGTTACTGGCCGGCAGTCATTGCCGGCCAACACTGGCTGTTGCTGGCCGGCAGTTACTGCCGACGGCACAAGCATTTGAACCAGAAGGCTGCCGCCCTATAGCTGTTAAGTAGTATACTTTAAAGCTAATTGTGGTGTGTGCCGGCCGGCAAAGGCAGGCCGGCACACATCCTCCTATACTGTACTAGTATTCTTCTGTATAGCATATACAGTAAGAAGAAAACTATAGTAAAAGTTTAGGTACAGCACTGTATCTTCTAACACTATTGTGTTTTCTTGCACAGCCCTTTGCTGTTGCCCTCAGACAGGAAGCAGAGTCTTCCCCGTCTATTATCCAGGATTTTAAAATCATTGCCTAGGTGTGAGCTCCACCTGTTTCCTCTGGAAACCTTGCATTGGTTACTCTAGTAGAGATAAACCAATTTTGATTTTATTATCTGGAAAGCTGCAACAATGGGTTGTGAGGGAAACACAAGTGTGTGTCTTTCCTTTATGAATTGTTATGCTATACTATGCATATCCAGTGATACATAGTTCACTTGATACTCATGGAAATTTTTTCTCTTTACAGGAGGACCCTCCGAAGTGCGGAAATGTTTTCTGCAATGTCCGTAGCAGGAACCTCTGCGGACATGAGTGTTGTAGGAGACACGCAGCATGCGCTGTCTCCAAGGATGATCTCCAGTATTGGGACCCTCAGGTATGTACTGTATGCACTAACCTGATTACTGAGGCTTTTGATTCCCCTAGAACGACGGAATCAAGGGATATAGCTAGGGAAAAGCTCCGTACTTGGGTAAGGGGCTTCAAGAAGAACACCTCTGGCCCTTATCTTCCTAGTGAGAAGATGAGGGCGTATCTTTTTCCCCAGGCATCAGCTGAAGCAGTGATTCCCCAGCCTCAAGAGGAGATCCCCCAAGACCTAGTCCAGGTGGACGAGGAAGTCGCAGATGCGATGCAAGACATCCAGTTGTGTGACAGGATGTCTGATGTGGACGAAGGTTTGGAAGAAGACCTCCTGGCAGAAGGTCAGGATCAAGTTCAAACCCCGGATGTCGCAGAGGATGGGGTCGACGAGGTGTCGGCTACTCCGGTTCAGATGCCGGAGCCCATCCCCTCAACATCCGCTGGTCTCCCAGTAGAACTGGGACAGGCCCTCTCTTCGATTGTTGGAATGATCCAACAAATGCAGAAGGAGAATCAGGAGAAGGCGGCTGCAATGGAACTGCGTATGCAGTCCCTAGCAGAATCACATGAGCCCCGGAAAAGGCTCAATGTGAAAGACCTTCCCATATGCTCAGACGCTAACCCATGGAGGTATGCTGAGCACATGCCAATGACGACTGGTAAGATCGTCATTTCGGATAAGCTGGGTTCAGTTCTCCTAGAGGAGGTAGAATTCTGGCCCAGCAAGGCATCATATCCGGACTGCTATGTCCGGCTGAGAAAAGAACCAGCTTCAAGGGAGGAGACAGAGCCGAAAGAGGTCATTATTATGGACCATGCTAAGGCTCAAGCCCTACTTTCATCCTCGATGAAAGAGAGGGGCTTCTCGAATTCGAAGGTAGCAGCATTGAGCAAGAAGCTCCCTTCTTTTGTGTCCTCTTCTGATAGAGCCTTCCCCTTTTTACAAAAAGGGTTTGCGGCTGTCCTAAAGGCAATCGAGGCCGGCAAGCCTTGCCCCTCCCTGGAGGAGTGTAAACCCTTGTCGCTGGCTCTGCCTATGGACCACAAGGACTGGAAGGATGTCCATCTGACATTCTCAGTGGGAAAGTTGGAGGCTGATATTGCCGGACGGCAATTCGGCGAGGACCTCCCCAAGTTGTCCGAATTTCTTTTACGAAGAGAGTTCGAGACAAAAGAAAGACTGGCTGCCTCAATGTCTCATCAGACTACTCTTGAGACGATGGCAAGTGACCCTAAGGTCCATGAAATGTTCATGGTTGTGGCTAAGTCTCACCTAGCCACAGTGACGAAGGACCTTTATGGCTTCGTCAAGGCAAGGAGAGCTTGCAGGGAGTTCGTGTTCACCGGGGCTTCGGTGAGACACGAGCCAAGGAAGTTAATATCCTCCAACATTTGGGGAAAAGACCTTTTCCCTACCGATGTGGTCAAAGAGGTTGTTGATAAGGCCGCCGTGGAGAATAGAAACCTTCTCCAGAAGTGGGGCCTGGCTATCAAAAGAAAATCTTCCCCGGATGAGGGTCCTCAACCTAAGAGGAAGAATATGAGGACTAGGCTACCGTCTCGGCCAGCCAAGCCTTATAGACAGCAACAGCAACTGCAATTGCCTTTGCCTCCAGTGCCCCAGATGGTGGCACAAACCCCGACTACTTTTCAGTGGGTACCCCAGGCTGTGCCAGGTCAGTCAACCACATTCACCCCAACGTTCGAAGGACAGTCTTCTTCCTTTCGTGCAAAGCCTAGAGGAGCAACCAGAGGCTCGTCTAGGCGCCCCTCAAGGGGAAGGGGATTCAGAGGTGGTCGTGGTCAAGGAGGCAAGACCTCAGGACGGCAGTCCAAGTGAAACGATACCGGTAGGAGGGAGACTAATGAAATTTTGGGATCGCTGGACCTTCGATCCCTGGGCCCAAAGCCTACTCAAGAATGGACTGGGTTGGAGCTGGTACAGCACTCCACCCCCATGCCTTCGGTTTTTCCAACACTCCACCCCCATTTTGGAGGAGTACGTTCAAGAACTGTTGGAGAAAAATGTGATCCGAAAGGTGAAGTCCATCAAATTCCAAGGGAGGCTGTTTTGTGTTCCCAAGAAAGACTCGGAAAAGCTCAGAGTCATTCTGGACTTGTCACCACTCAACAAGTTCATAGTTAATTGCAAATTCAAGATGCTAACACTGCAACACATAAGGACCTTACTGCCCAAGAGGGCATACTCAGTCTCTATAGACTTGTCAGACGCCTATTGGCACATCCCGATCAGCCGTCGACTCTCCCCCTACCTAGGGTTCAGGCTACAACGGAAACTGTACGCCTTCAGAGCCATGCCATTCGGGCTAAACATAGCCCCAAGGATTTTCACGAAGCTTGCGAGCGCAGCTCTCAAACAATTACGCCTAAAGGGAATTCAGGTAGTAGCCTACCTGGACGACTGGCTGGTGTGGGCAGCATCCGAGACCGAATGCTTACAAGCTTCCAGTCAGGTGATCCAGTTCCTAGAGTACCTAGGCTTCAAGATCAACAAGAAAAAGTCTCGACTTTCTCCATCCCAAAAGTTCCAGTGGCTGGGAATCCACTGGGACCTTTTGTCACACAGTTTCTCCATCCCAATGAAGAAAAGGAAGGAGATAGCGGGCTCTGTCAAGAGACTTCTAGATTCCAAATGGATATCAAGACGCGAACAGGAGAGGGTACTAGGCTCTCTCCAGTTTGCTTCAGTGACAGACCCAGTGCTAAGAGCACAGCTAAAGGATGCAACCGGAGTTTGGAGAAGGTATGCATCAAACGCGCGAAGAGACCTGAGAAGACCAGTGCCGCCTCGGCTACGTACTCTTCTCAGACCTTGGTCCCAAGCCAGACATCTAAAGAAGTCGGTTCTTCTTCAGCCACCTCCCCCCGTCGATGACGATTCACTCAGACGCCTCAAAGGAGGGATGGGGAGGTCACTCTCATCGGAAAAAAGTCCAGGGGACTTGGTCCAAGCTATTCAGGACCTTTCATATAAACTTTCTAGAAGCTATGGCAGTGCTCCTTACCTTAAAGAAAGTCTCCCCGCGTCACTCGATCCACATAAGATTGGTGACAGACAGCGAGGTGGTTGTGAGATGCTTGAATCGACAAGGGTCGAGGTCACCACCTCTCAACCAAGTGATGTTAGCCATTTTCCGATTGGCAGAAAAGAAGAAGTGGTACCTGTCGGCAGTTCACCTTCAAGGAGTCCGCAATGTGACAGCGGACGCTCTATCCAGGTTCACACCGATAGAGTCGGAATGGTCCTTAGACGCAGGATCATTTTCCTTCATTCTGAATCAAGTCCCAGAACTGCAAATAGACCTCTTTGCGACGAAAGACAACAAGAAGTTGCCCCTGTACGTGTCCCCGTACGAGGACCCCTTAGCGGAAGCAGTGGACGCAATGTCCCTCGACTGGAACAGGTGGTCCAGGATTTATCTGTTCCCTCCTCACAACCTTCTGTTGAGGGTCCTCAACAAACTGAGATCCTTCAAGGGGGGTAGCGGCAATAGTGGCCCACAAGTGGGCGAACAGTATGTGGTTCCCCTTGGCGTTGGAACTACAGATGAAGTTCGTGCCGCTACCACATCCAGTTCTGACCCAGCGAGTCCAGAAGTCGTCTGTCTGCGCTTCATTACAGAAAACCCAGACCCTGCAGCTCATGATTTTCTCGCCCTAGCGGTGAGAAAGCGTTTCGGGATTTCGAGAGCTAGCATAGACTTCCTAGAGGAATACAAGTGCAAATCGACTAGAAGGCAATATGAGTCATCTTGGAGAAAGTGGGTGGCCTTTGTAAAGGCAAAGAATCCGCAGGAGATCTCAACAGACTTCTGCTTATCTTTCTTCATCCACCTCCATGGCCAAGGATTGGCAGCTAACACGATTTCAGTATGTAAATCGGCTTTGATGAGACCCATTTTATTTGCCTTCCAGATCGACCTAGGTAACGAGATCTTTAATAAAGTTCCGAAAGCCTGCGCTAGGCTCAGACCTTCAGCACCTCCAAAGCCCATTTCATGGTCTTTAGACAAAGTTCTTCATTTCGCCTCCCTGTTGAGCAATGAAGAATGTGCGTTAAAGGATTTAACGCAAAAAGTTATTTTCCTATTTGCACTCGCGTCCGGGGCCAGGGTTAGTGAGATCGTAGCCCTCTCGAGAGAGGCAGGTCGTGTTCAGTTCCTGGATGGGGGGGAGCTGAACCTGTTTCCGGATCCTACGTTTCTCGCCAAGAATGAGTTACCCACCAACAGGTGGGGTCCCTGGAGAATCTGCCCTCTGAAAGAAGATGCATCTCTATGTCCAGTAGAATGCCTAAAGGTCTATCTTCGTAGAACTTCAGACTTCAAGGGTAGTCAACTATTCAGGGGAGAAACATCAGGCTCAAATTTATCTCTGAATCAACTCAGAGCGAAAATGACATATTTTATTCGCAGAGCGGATCCTGACAGTACACCCGCAGGTCACGATCCGAGGAAAGTTGCCTCATCCCTAAATTTCTTTAATTGTATGGATTTTGAACATCTCCGTTCATACACGGGCTGGAAATCTTCCAGGGTGTTCTTTCGCCACTATGCGAAGCAAGTAGAGGAACTTAAGAGATCTGTGGTAGCAGTGGGTCGTGTAGTTAACCCTACTGTTTAACTCTGCGAGGAACAGTGATCTTAATTGGGACGATTAAGTCCAGGGTGAGTGTGTAGGTACATACTGTACTACAAACTAAAATGAGGGCACCAAGTGCCCATACAGACTGTTCCTTCCTTCAAAGGTGAACCTCGCATAAGTTCAGACATGTGTGCCAAGCGTTTCTAACGCTAATGTGATTGATTTGTAATACAGATTTTTTATGACTTGATACCTTGGTATCTCATTAAAGTGGTGTTTAATGGTTTTTCTTTCAGATAAACAAGTTCTGTTTACTATCATACTTATGCTTAAAGTTTTGGGTTATCCCCTTTTATATAAATATATATATTTGTTGTTAACCTGTCTGTTTATTATCTGTCAATAAACTTGTTCTTGAGAACCTTGCGTCTCTTTCACCTGTGTCAATTTATTGGTATAATTGAGCATTTAAATTCTATGTATCTTATCTGGGATAATTCTGATAGAATTGTTCTGTTTTGCAAGCTATGTTGCATTGGTTTATGTAAGTCCCCTAATGGGAGGACTCCGTCCCATAAAGGGACGAGGGCGGTTTTATTAGTTTCTTCCTATGCGGATATAAACCTTTGTCCAATACAAGTATTGTGCGGATGACTGGTCAATATATTGACGCAGTAGTTCTATACAAACTATGCTTTACCTAATATAGGGCGAGGCCACTATATTAGCTTGCCTGAGATTCATACATAGATATATGTACTCTTCGAGACTTTCCAGAGTCTAGTGGGACTCTTCCCTGTAGGGGGCAGGAAGCTCTAACATAGTTTATAGTTAGTTGAAAAGATGTATAACGGTAACATCTTAGGTCTCTAGGTCTAGTCGACCGGGAATAAATATCTCCGGGGAGTACGGCACGTTCTGAGAATCCACAGATACAGTAATGCTCTGGTACACTTCCATCAGGACGACATGGCTTGAGCCCAAAAAACGGATTTTGAGCGAAGCGAAAAATCTATTTTTGGGTGAGATAGCCATGTCGTCCTGATGGACCCGCCCTTGCCTTTCTAAGAAAGGACTGTAGGACCCCTCCCTACATACAGTATCTGTAGCACCTCGTGTACGCTACAAGGAATACAGATGGCGCCAGGATTGGCGCCAGGCACGCATACGAATCGGGGGATTGGGAGGCCTTGGGAGCGGCTCCCCCCTTTTTCTTCCCGAATTCGTATCTCGTCAATCTCCCTCTTACGAGACGAATCTCTATTTAGGTAGTAGATTGCCATGTGACGTGTCTAGAATACGTCCTCTGATATGTCGCGATATCCCTTTCACGAGGGATACTCGCTCCAGGAGTTAGAATTCTGGTACCTTAAGGTAAATTCTCTGGGAATATCGCCGTAGTTGTAATATACCCTAGGAAGCTACCCTATAGGAACTTCCATCAGGACGACATGGCTATCTCACCCAAAAATAGATTTTTCGCTTCGCTCAAAATCCGTTATATATATATATATATATATATATATATATATATATATATATATATATATATATATATATATATATATATATATATATATATACACACATATGTATATAAAACTATGTAGTGCCATAACCCCTGTACCATGGTATTCCACAATCTTGGGTTAGAGTTCTCTCGCTTGAAGGTACACTCAGGCACACTATTCTATCTTATTTCTTTTCCTCTTATTTTGTTAAAGTTTTTATAGTTTATATAGGAGATATATATTTCAATGTTGTTACTGCTGCTAGAATATTTTATTTTTCCTTGTTTCCTTTACACATTGGGCTACTTTCCCTGTTGGAGCCCTTGGGCTTATAGCATCCTGCTTTTCCAACTAGGGTTGTAGCTTATCAAGTAATAATAATGATAATAATAATAATAATAATAATAATAATAATAATAATAACAACAACAGCAACAATAATAATAACAACAACAACAACAATAATAATAATAATAATAATAATAATAATAATAATAATAATAATAATAATAATAACTAAAGCACATGCTATTATAATTATTCGTCCTTCTGCTTGTTAATTGGAGTAACAAAATGATGCAAGTTTGAAAGATTGGAAAATGATGAAATAAGAATGGCAGGTATAGTAAAGATTACAGAGATGATGAGAGTGTCAAGACTGAGATGGTTTGGGCGTGTGGTAAGGATGGATGGAGGGGAGGGAGTGAGGAGGACTTGAGGTGAAATTGTTAAGGAGAGAAGATAAAGAGGGATGCAGAGAATTAGATTGCGAGATAAAGTGAAGGATGATATGGAGAGAAGAGGTTTGGTGGAAGTGGATACTTTTGATGGAAGGCATTGTAAAGGGCGCATCAGGCAGCCGACCCCTTAATGTAGGGAATAACAGTGGGGAATAAGAAGAATTAGATAGCAAGATAAGATGAAGGATGATATGGAGAGAAGAGGTTTAGTGGAAAAAGAGGCCTTTGATCAAAGGCATTCGAGAGGACGCATTAGGCAACCAATCCCTTAATCTAGGGAATAACGGTGGGGGAAGAATAAGAATTAAATGGCGAGATAAGTGAAGGATGATATGGAGAGAAGAGGTTTGGTGGAAGTGGATACTTTTGATGGAAGGCATTGTAGAGGGCGCATCAGGCAGCCGACCCCTTAATGTAGGGAATAACAGTGGGGAATAAGAAGAATTAGATAGCAAGATAAGATGAAGGATGATATGGAGAGAAGAGGTTTTGTGGAAAAAGAGGCCTTTGATCAAAGGCATTCGAGAGGACGCATTAGGCAACCAACCCCTTAATCTAGGGAATAACGGTGGGGGAAGAATAAGAATTAAATGGCGAGATAAGTGAAGGATGATATGGAGAGAAGAGGTTTGGTGGAAGTGGATACTTTTGATGGAAGGCATTGTAGAGGGCGCATCAGGCAGCCGACCCCTTAATGTAGGGAATAACAGTGGGGAATAAGAAGAATTAGATAGCAAGATAAGATGAAGGATGATATGGAGAGAAGAGGTTTTGGGGAAAAAGAGGCCTTTGATGAAAGGCATTCGAGAGGACGCATTAGGCAACCAACCCCTTAATCTAGGGATTACGGTGGGAAAGAAGAAAACTTGGGTATCACTTCCTGCTCTCATCATAATAATCATCATCTCCTCCTAAGGCTATTGACGCAATGGGCCTCAGTTTGATTTCGCCAGTCGTCTCTGCTGCTCTCAATAATCACTTATTCTTGTATCATTTGCTGTTCTCAATCATCCTTTATTCTTGTACCATTTGCTATTCTCACTATTCTCCTCTTATTCTTGTCTCAGTTGTTGTTCTCATTAATCTCTTCTTATTCTTGTCCTTTATACGAATGTCTTCCCTTGTATCTTGTGGTATCCTATTGGAAACATCCCTGCCTAGCAATCTGATGGACTGGGGTTCCAGTGCCCGCTCCAGCTCGATAGTTTTTGTAGTGTCTACAACCTAACTATCCTTGTGAGCTACGGATGGAGGGTTTATGGAGGCCTTCTGGTCCACCTGCTGAGTCATCAGCAGCCATTGCCTGGCCCTCCTTGGTCTTACCTTGGGTAGAGAGGGCCTTGGGCTCTGATCTTAGGTAGATATGGTCAGTCTCTAGGGCATTTTCACTGTTCCTCGCCTCTGCCATTCATGAGCGACCTTTAAAAAAATTAAATGATTTACAAGGGTAATTCATAGAGTCTTTTACGTAATGCTGGAATGATACCAATTCCTTATACGTGTTTCCACCTTTTATTTAATTCGTCTGTATCAAACCAGCAAAGAATTAATCGCCTTCATTTCTAACTTATCTCTACATTCTCGCCACCATTAATAATCATTATTTATTACTTCCCTCTTCCTCTTTATCAATAGCAGTTGACTTTACGATCCTCCTTTGCTGTGACTTACTGCTCCTGACAACTTTGTAAGTTAAGAGTCTGTCTCATCCGGGGCTTTAAGGTCAAGGGCCAGAACGAGAGAGGAATTGTCAGGGGGGGGGGGGGGGGGTATGACTGCTAAAAAGCCACTGACTGGAATATCAAACCGCCATCTCTTTTCATTTCCCATTCCCATTTCACAATTCCTATTCCAATTTCCCTATTTCATAAAACTGATTTCCAATTAAAAATAAAACACCGTTACCAATTATAAAACTTAACAGGTATAGTTGGATACAAGAATTTCCGGTACACCTCACTCAGAGGGAGTGAGCCCAGTCACTCCCTTGCTGTGTTATACAATAGTGATATAAGATATAACATTTCCAATAGAAGTAATGTAACTCTTGAGCCGGTGTCAAACGTAACAGTAGGAGAAGTAAAAAATGGATTAAAAGGCACGAAAAGGGTTGTGGTGGTCGATGTGGTAACGTCCCTGACTGGTGAACGCCCGACTGGGGTTCGAGTCCCGCTCAAACTCGTTAGCTTCTTTGGTCGCTGGAACCTTACCATCCTCGTGAGCTAAGGCTGGGGAGTTTGGTGGAGCCTATAGGTCTATCTGCTGAATCATCAAAAGCCATTGCCTGGCCCTCCTTGGTCTTAGCTTGGGTGGAGAGGGGGCTTGGGCGCTGATCATAAGTATATATGGTCAGTCTCTAGGGCATTGTCCTGCTCGATACGGCAATGTCAGTTTTACCTGCCTCTGCCATTCATGAGCGGCCTTTAAGAGTCAAAGCAGCAAGAGAAGATGGTATAATAATGGATTTAATAACAGATGTAGCAGATTTCAAGTTAGAAAAACTTGGTGAACTTTACACAAAATGTCTTCAAGAATGCTCTTCACCTACAACTTGGAAAAAATTATACTAATTCACAAAAAGGTAGACACAAACGACCTGAAAATTTACCCAAAACAAGTTGACTCTTAGTAATATACATAAAATACTTACAAAGATCATATTAGACTGAATAGAAAGACAGCTAGTCTTTTAATCAACCAAGAGAGCATGCAGGCTTTAGAAGTGGGTATCCAACAACTGACCATATCCATATAAGTAACCAGCTAATGGAAAAATCAACATAGTAGGACAAACCACTATGTATGGTATTTATAGACTATGAGAAAGCTTTATGATTTTGTCAAAACTTTAGCAGTAATGAAAGCCCTTTAAAGACAAGGAATAGATGAATCTTATGTTAGAACACTTGAAAATATCTACACCGGAAGTACAGCAATTGTAAAACTACATAAAGATAGTGAGAAAATTCAATTGAGAAAGGTGTTTGAAAGGGAGACACCATGTCTTCTAAATTACTTACAGCACGTCTAGAAGAAGCCTTAAAAATTTAGGTAGGGAAAAAGTAAGAGTTAACATTAATGGTAAAAACTTTCATAAATTAAGATTTGCAGATGACATAGTTGTTCAGTGAATCAACGGATGAATTACAAAAGAGGATAGAAGATTTGAATAGAGAAAGCAAAAATGTAAGACTGAAAATGAATATATATAAACCTAAGATAATGTTCAATAAAAATGCAGGCATAATATATTGGTTATGGACGAACCTCTAGATATTGATGACGATTATGCACCCTTAGGACAGACAGTAAGTGTTTCTTCAGTACATGAGAACGAAATTAAAAAAAGAAGATAAGTAGGTATAGCGTTTGGTAAACAAAAGGAAATTATGAAAAGTAAAATGCCACTATTTCTAAAATGAAAAGTATTTAATGTGCGTGCGTATCTAAATATTTAGAAGTCATTTTTTATAGGTCGCATACACTAGTTGCACATAAAATCACCAAGCCAAAAAATGAATAAGGAAAAAAAATGATCGAAATAGCTAAAGTAGATATGGACTAATAATGACATAATCTAGAGATTATAAATTAATATACTTCCTTAGGACAGACAATAAGTTTTTCTTCAGTACATGAGAACGAAATTAAAAGAAAGATAAGTAAGTATAGCGTTTGGTAAAGAAAATGAGATTATGAAATTTAAAATGCCACTTTCTTTAAAAAGAAAAGTATTTAATGTGCGTGCGTATCTAAAAATTTAGAAGTCATTTTTGACAGGTAGCATACACTAGTTGGACATAAAATCTTTAAGCCCAAAAAATCAATAATAAAAAAAAAAAGAATGAGCAAAATGGCTGAAGTAGATATGGACAAATAATGACATAATCTAGAGATTATTAATTAATATCCTTCCTTAGGACAGACAATAAGTGTTTCTTCAGCACATGAGACCGAAATTATAAGTAAGATGACATAATCTACAAATTATTGATTAATATACATCCTTAGGACACGTTTGGTAAACAAAATGAGATAATGAAAAGTAAAATGGCACTTTCTCTAAAAAGAAAAGTATCTAATGTGCGTGCGTATCTAAAAATTTAGAAGTCATTTTTGACAGGTTGTATACACTAGTAGAAAATAAAATCCTTAAGCCAAAAGAATCCATATAGAAAAAAAAGAATGATCAAAATAGCTG
>NC_090742.1:2743944-2751444 GCF_036898095.1 Palaemon carinicauda
ACTCACACTAGACTCCTAGAGTTTTGCTATAGATTATTTTTGGTGAGACTATCACTAGATTTGCTTCTAAGAATACTATTTGAACCCGTAATCGTATAAAAAAAAGAAAAAAAAAAATACTATATAAAATTTGCATCTTTTATAGGTTGAAATTATCCCTAGATACCATTAATGGAGTTTTATTACTCGATGAAGCTTAAATAAATGGGCGTATTAATGAAACGAAATTGCCAAGAAGGTATTTTCTTATTATCATCAGAAAAAACGATAAATTTTCTATGTTAGTAGATGTAATAGTTACATAGATTACATAGTTTTGATGGCTAGAAGGCTAACTATAACTGGCAATACCTTTTTAATATGATTGTGATGGCCTATGTATTAACGTCCCACTGACTGGTGATCGCCAGACTGCGGTTCGAGTCCCGCTCAAACTCGTTAGTTCCTGTGGTCGCTGCAACCTCAACATCCTTGTCAGCTAAGGTTGGGGGGTTTGGGGGAAGCCTATAGGTCTACCTGCTGAGCCATTATCAGCCATTGCCTAGTCCTCCCTAGTCTTAGCTTGGGTGGAGAGAAGGCTTGGATGCTGATCACACATACACAACCACACACATATATACATATATATATATATATATATATAGTATATATATATATATATATATATATATATATATATATATATATATATTGTATATATATAAATATATATATACATATATATATATATATATATATATATATATATATATATATATATATATATATGTATGTATGTATATATATACACGCAATTATTTTTATAAATACACACATTATAAAATATATATATATATATATATATATATATATATATTATATATATATATATATATATATATATATATATATATATATATATATATATATATATACTGTGTATATACATATGTATATATATATATTTATACACACACATATATATATATATATATATATATATAGATAGATAGATAGATAGATAGATAGAAATATGATCAGTCTCTAAGTCATTGTCCTGCTTGCTAGGGCAATGTCACAATAACTTGCCTCTGCCATTCATGAGCGGCCATTAAATCTTTAAATATGCCATAGTATTTTATCTGTACCTTTAATTCGAAATTAAATCTACAACGAGATCAATAAATTCACCCACTGACCTAAAATAGGAGAGAGAGAGAGAGAGAGAGAGAGAGAGAGAGAGAGAGAGAGAGAGAGAGAGAGAGAGAGAGAGAGAGAGAGAGATCACTGTATACGACCAAAAAGTTAATGTATTTCACTAATTGAAATAAAGTTATTATATTTTCCGAATTACTATTAAAGAATATAATGTCTTTTCCCGATTACAATTAAAGAATTAAATATATTTTCCTAATTACAACTAAAGATGTTAATGTATTTCCCCATTACAACTAAAGCTAATATATTTTCCCCATATAAAGAAGTTTATGTATTTTTCCCATTACAACTAAAGAAGTTAATGTATCTTCTCAATTACAGCCAAAGAAGTTAATATATTTTCCCAATTATAGCTAAAAAAATAATGCATTTTTCCAACTACTATTAAAGAAGACCATATATTTTCACAATTACAACTAAAGAAGATAATGTATTTTCCCATTACAACTAAAGAAGTTAAATACATATCCCCAATTACAACTACATAAGATAACATATTTCCCCAATTACAACTAAAGAAGATAATATAATTTCCCTATTACATCTGAATAAGAAAATATATTTCCCATTACAATGAAAGAAGTTAAGGTATTTTCGCAATTGCGATTAAAGAAGACAATGCATTATTCCGATTGTAACTAAAGCAATTAATGTATTTTCCCAAATACAACTAAGATAATATATTTCCCAATTACAACTGAAAAAGTTAATGTATTTTCCCCATTACAATAGTGACAAACATAGACTTTATTTCGTTAAGTTCAACTGCATACCATTAATAAACTTTTTCCCCTCCAACCGAAATAGATTTGGGCAATGTAGGTATAAGGGAATGAACAATAATCCCTTCTTTACATTCTTCCTTCCAATTCTTATTCTCCTGATTCCACCTTCACTGCATATTCAAAACACTCTCTAACTAGAGGGGCACTAAGTAGAGCGCAGACCTCCGCCGCGGCAGCTTATAACTCCACCTTGACTTTGAACTTTGACCTTAACATGCATTAACTGGCGTACTCAAATATGAACCAAGTTTGAAGTCACTGTAACAACGATGTCCAAACTTATGGCTGATTACGTGAATTGGACATTTTGCTTGACCGTGACATTGACCTTTGACCTTAACATGTATTAACTGGCGTGGATTTTCATACGCTTAAAATATAAACCAAGTTTGAAGTCACTGTGACAACGATGTCCAAACTTATGGCTGATTACGTGAATTGGACATTTTGCTTGACCGTGACATTGACCTTTGACCTTAACATATATTAACTGGCGTATATTAATATAATCAAATATGAACCAAGTTTGAAGTCACTGTGACAACGATGTCCAAACTTATGGCTGATTACGTGAATTGGACATTTTGCTTGACCGTGACATTGACCTTTGACCTTAACATGTATTAACTGGCGTGGATTTTCATACGCTTAAAATATAAACCAAGTTTGAAGTCACTGTGACAACGATGTCCAAACGTATGGCTGATTACATGAATTGGATATTTTGCTTGACTATGACCTTGACCTTTGACTTTAACCTTCAAAATTTTATTAATTTCCAGCTTTTAATATAAAAAAATTAATCCCTGCAAGTTTCATTACTCTACAATTGGAAATTGAGGCCAGACTGTTCTTCACAAACAAACACAAAAACAGGGTGTTAAACATAACCTCCTTCCAACTTCGTTGACGGAGGTTAACTATGACTACGTTCTTCCCATCATCTTTATTCATATATGTTGCGGAAAACTCATATATTTCTCAAGCTAAAAAAAAAACCTTTATTGGCTTAGCGGAGTAACAATTTTCATCAGTTAGCGAGTTTTAGACAGTAAGCGAGTTTTAGAAAGCGAGCTTTAAAAATTTCTAGTGGCAATGCTCTCGGTGTTTAGCTGAATTTTTCGCTTCATTCTGAGCTAAGGATTCTGATATCAACTTTATTACGTACATCATTCAAGGAGGTTCACTGGAAATATCCTTTCATATTCTACTGAATAGGATTGAAATCAGGGAGACATCTGGTGTCAAAGGCAACAGCTTAGTAATGAATATATATGTGTGTATGTATATATATATATATATATATATATATATATATATATATATATATATATATATATATATAAATATATATATATATATATTATATAGATATAAATATATATATTATATATATATATATATATATATATATATATATATATATATATATATTATATAAATATATATATATATTATATATATATATATATATATATATATTATATATAGATATATATATATATATATATAATACACACACACGCACACACACACATATATATATATATATATATATACATATATATATATATAATATATATATATATATATATATATATATATGAATCTATGTGTTTAATAAAACTAACTTAATATATTTGTGTTATATATATATATATATATATATATATATATATATATATATATATATATATATATATATATATGAATCTATGTGTTTAATAAAACTAACTTAATATATTTGTGTTATATATATATATATATATATATATATATATATATATATATATATATATATATATATATATATATATGTCTTTTATTACATACATTCATATTTACACACACAGATATATATATATATATATATATATATATATATATATATATATATATATATATATATATATGTATGTATATATATAAATATATATATATATATATATATATATATATATATATATATATATATATATATAATAAGTATGTTTTATTATTTTCGAATATAAAGCTATCGTCATATACATGGCAATGAGAAATAAATCCAAGTATTTCCAGCCGCCCGTTGAAGATACTACCACTAGAGAGTTATGGGGTCCTTTGACTGGCCAGACAGTATTACATTGGATCTTTCTCTCTGGTTACGGTTCTTTCCCTTTGCCTACACAGACACCGAATAGTCTGGCCTATTCTATACAGATTCTCCTCTATCCTCATACACCTGACAACACTGAGATTACCAAACAATTCTTCTTCTCTCGAGGGGTTAACTACTAAACTGTATTTGTTCAGTGGCCACTTTCCTCTTGGTAAGGGTAGAAGAGGCTCTTTAGCTATGGTAAGCAGCTCTTCTAGGAGAAGGACACTCCAAAAATCAAACCATTGTTCTCTAGTCTTGGGTAGTGCCATAGCCTCTGTACCATGGTCTTCCACTGTCTTGGGTTAGAGTTCTCTTGCTTGAGGGTACACTCGGGCACACTGTTCTATCTAGTTTCTCTTCCTCTTGTTTTGTTAAAGTTTTTATAGTTTATATAGGAAATATTTATTTCAATGTTTTTGCTGTTCTTAGAATATTTTATTTTTCCTTGTTTCCTTTCCTCACTGGGCTATTTTCCCTGTTGGAGCCCCTGGGCTTATAGCATCCTGCTTTTCCAACTAGGGTTGTAGCTTAGCATTTAATAATAATAATAATAATAATAAATATAACCTTATATCTTTTATTAATATTACTAGAAAAAATTAAAGTATCAATAACATCGCTGATAAAAATAAAATAAAAGATGCTACGAATAGAGTAAATAAATAACAGCTATTTCAATTTCTTTTCTTCTTCTTCTTCTTCTTCTTCTTCTTTTTATTATTATTATTATTATTATTATTATTATTATTATTATTATTAATTGGTAAGCTGCAACCCCAGTTGGAAAAGCAGGATGCTATTAGCCCGAGGGCTCCAACAGGGAAAATAGCCCAGTGAGGAAAGGAAACTACAAGAGAGGTAATTAACAATTAAAATAAAATATTCCAAGGTCAGTAACAATATCAAAATAAATCTTTCATAAGTAAACTATTAAAACTTCAAAATAAAATATATAGAATAATGTGCCCGGTGTACCCTCATGCAAGAGAACTCTACCCCAAAACAATGAAAGACTATGGTACAGAGACTATGGCACTATCCAAGACCAGGGAACAATAGTTTGATTTTGAAGTGTCTTTCTCCTAGAAGAGCAGCTTACCACAAATAAAATGTCTCTTCTACCTTTACCCAGAGGAAAGTAGCCACTGAATAATTATATTGCCAGCGAGAAACAATTGTTTGGTAATTATCTGTGTTGTCCCGTATATGAGGACAGAAGAGAATATGTAAAGAATAGGCCAGACTATTCAGTGTGTGTGTGTGTGTGTGTGTGTGGTGTGTGTGTGTGTGTGTGTGTGTGTGGTGTGTGTGTGTGTGGGCAAAAGGAAAATGAGCCGTAACCAGTGAGAAGGATCCAATGTAGTACTGTCAGGCTAGTCAAATAACCCAATAACTCTCTAGTAGTAGTATCTCAACGGGTGGCTGGAGCCCTGGCTTACTACTACTGATGCTATGAATAGAGTAAAGAGATAACTTGAAAAATAATGGCTTAAAAGGTTGTTTGAGAACATTATCCAACAACTATTTCCGTTTCTTTGCTTTTTCTAGGGCGATTGGGGGCCCAGCTGGTTGACCACAGGCCATATTCAAATTTACCTCCCGAGAAAAACATTCTTTAACTGACTTTCATTCCGGATTTTCTTATTCATTTTAGTCATTGTTCTCTTTTATCTTTGTATTTCAATTACATGTAGATGTTTATTTAACACTTAATTTTTATGTTGGTTATTAACTTATTCGTTATTTTAGAAGGTTGAACGTCGTAAATATTCATTTTATATAAGTGAGAGATATATTTTATGTGTTATTATGTGGTGTTATCTGTACGCTACTAACATTTTATGAAATATATGTTGTTTACTAGAGTTTATACTTTAAGTTACTTCATATAACTCAATAATAATAATAATAATAATACTAATAATAATAATAATAATATAATAATAATAGTTCATGAACTCACTTGAATAATAATAATAATAATAATAATAATAATAATAATAATAATAATAAAAATATAAATAAAAATATTGCTAATAATAATACTTCATGATATCACTTGAATAATAATAACAATAACAAAAACAGCAAGAACAATAATAATGATAACAACACCTGCGACAATAAAAACAATAATAATAATAATAATAATAATAATAATAATAATAATAATGATGCTGACTGTATAAAAATATCACATTTGAATCTGAATAAAACTCTAGTTTTATAAGACACGAGACAGGGCCACAAAAATTGCTGACGGGAAAAAATATTTCTGGTCTTGACATATGATTATTCCACAGAATATGGAAGATATATTTTCTATATTTTGATAAATTTCTGCTATGGAAATATTTTATAGATATTTTGTGAGTAGCAATCAAGCCATCTCTAATATATGGAATAGATATTTATTTTGATATTCTTGCTCTTCATAAAATATATTTTTCCTTGTTCCCTTTCCTCACTGAGCTATTTTCCCTGTTGGAACCCCTGGGCTTATGGCATCCTGCTTTTCCAACCAGGGCTATAGATTAGCAAGTAATAATAATAATAATAATAATAATAATAATAATAATAATAATAATAGAGTTCTCTTGTTTGAGAGTACACTCGGGCACACTATTCTATTTTACATAATTTTTCTTCTTGTTCTTTTTTAAGTTTTTTATAGATTATATATAAAACATTTATTGTAATGATGCTACTGTTCTTAAAAGATTCTATTTGTTTACGTATTTCTTTTCCTCACTGGGCTATTTTCCCTGTTGGAGCCCTTGGGATTATAGCATCTTGCCTTTCCAAATAGGGTTGTAGCTAGGCTAGTTATAATAATAATAATAATAATAATAATAATAATAATAATAATAATAATAATAATAATAATAATAATAATAATCAGTCTGACATAAGTCTTTCTTTATAGTTTATATATGAAAAATCTGTTTTAATGTTACTGTTCTTAAAATATTTTATATTGTTTAGTACTTCTTTAGTAGTTTATTTGTATATTTATACCATCATAAGGATGTCACAACTGTCCCTTTATATTTTATATATGAAAGACCGATTCTAATGTTGTTACTGTTCTTAAAATATTTCATATTAGTTACTTCTCTTCTAGTTTATCTATTATTTTTTTTTTAATTTACTCACTGGGCTATCCCAACTCTCTCTTCGTAACCTCGTTTGAATCTTAAGATTTTTGGAAAAATTTGTGAAAGTTTTCCCCAACTTTTAAAAGTGGATTATTCGTCGAGTTCCTTTCCTTCCTTCCACCTTTCAATGGCTTTCGAGACGAGAATATAAACTACACTGTAATTATTCTAACCAATATATACTGACAAGTGGAAAGTTTGATAGAACTGTGGGAAG
>NC_090742.1:2756444-2771444 GCF_036898095.1 Palaemon carinicauda
TTTTAGCCCAACCCAGATGTGTCAACAAGAAGTAGAATGAAAAGTGACGCATTTTAAAGTCTAAAGATAATTATAACATCTTCAAGTCCTCCCAAAAGAAGTTATAAGTTTTAAGATCTATAAATAATGATAATATCCCTTTCGAGTCCTGCAGAAGAAATTAGTTTTGAGAGAGCAGTCCACTTTGCGTTTACAGTTCACCTGTAAATATCATAACATTTTCCTAAAATTTGATTTATTTAGGAAACTTATTTATCAAATTTGATTTTCTTGAGAAAGGTCGTGCCCATCGAAATCTGATTCATTAAGGAAAATTATATATCAAATTGGATTTTCTTGAGAAAGGTCGTGTCCAAGAAAATTTGACTCTTTGAGGAAACTTATTTATCATATTTGATTTTCTTGAGAAAGGTCGTGTCCAATAAAATTTGACTCTTTAAGGAAACTTATTTATCAAATTTGATTTTCTTGAGAGAGGTCGTGTCCAACAAAATTTGAGTCCTTCGGAAAATTTATTTATCAAATTTGATTAATTCAGGAAACTTATTTATCAAACTTGATTTTCTTGAAAGAGAGTTCACGTCCAATAACATTAGATTCATTCAGGAAACATATTTATCAGATTAAATTTTCTTGAGAGAGGTTGTGTCCATTGAAATTAGATTCATCCAGGAAACATATCAAATTTGATTTTCTTGAGAGAGGTCGCGTCCAGCATGGACTTGCGCAAGTCCTCCTGCAGCTTCGCCCCCAGTGTCGTCCCAACGACGCTCTTTGTCGTCCTCGAGATCTGAAGGAAGAGACGGAGAATTATGAGAAGGCTGGAGATCAGCCCAAGATGGAAGCTGCCTCCTCCTCCCTGTGCTGAAGCAGCCGTTGTCGTCGAAGTGGAATGGGAAAGCAGCAGCAGCAACGAACATTCACTGTCACTGCCGTTAGCGCTGTCCCCCATTCTGGCTTTTGGACGGGATGCTTCCTCGTTTATATTTTTGACCTGACTTGAGATGAACCGCGGGAGAACCCAGGTCTCCTCGCTGCTACTTCCTGTCACAGCCGTCGTCGGGATTATGTTTTTGTGGACCTTCGAGCATCGGCACCGTTCTTTACTACTGTCATGAGTCAACTTCTGGTTCTTCTCTTCTCGTTGATTCTTATGTCGCATTCCTCTCCTCCTCCTTCCTCCTCCTCCTCCTCCTTTTCCTCAACTTCCTCCTCCTTCTCCTCCTTGTTCACATTCGGCGGCAGAGGTGTCGTTGGGAGGGGACACCGGGAACTTCTCAATTTGCCTCCCAAGCCAAGAGCGTACCGCTCCCCTCCGAAGGGAGAGCCCCCAGACGTCCCGTTCTTCGATGGACCAGTCCGTCTGGTGTCTATGCAGGATGCTGCTTCTGCTGCTGCTTTCCCTCTGACGGCAACTTCAACAACCTCAGCTGACAGAGGAGGAGGAGGAGGAGGAGGAGGAAGAAGAGGAGGAGGAGGCCCCTCGTCTCCTCCGCCCACCTCACCGCGGACCATATTCTTTTCCCGCCCACAAAAATTACCCAGACACGGGGAGCCAACCTCCAGCGAAGCCAAGGAAGGCAACCGGGCCTCTTCGGCAGAAACACATACGACGTCGTATGACCAGGAGTTTGACAAGATCGAAATATTGGACCCCGAAGTCTCTCCTCTGCAGGGCACCGCCAACGCCGCAAACACAAGCACCAAGTCCCACCACCACACGCCCGTCTACAAATTGGGCGCCGTCTTCGAGCCCGACCACATCCAAAGTCTCTCCTCGGTTTTTTTCCAGTTACTGCAAGAACAGAATCACCTTAATGGGGGCGTGTGCCGATTTGAGGGAGTCGTCGTCGAGACGCCCGAGCTCAAGCTAGGGGCGCTGAAGGGCGCCTGCGAGACCCTCAAGTCCGAGGGCGTGAGTGCGGGCTTAGCCGTTGGCATGACGCAGAGCATTTACGCCTCGGGGGCTCTCGCTTCCTTGGCTGGAGTGCCACTCGTCGTCAGGTCGGTCAAGGGCTATGGAGATGAGACCCTAGAGGTAAGGGAAGATGATGTCTACTCTATGGTTTTCTGTTTGATATTTTAATTTTAACGTACAGGGTGCCCCGCCCCCTGAAAAAAAGGAAATTTCAATTTCCAATATGTAATGTAAACAGCCCCCCAACAAATATTATAAAAAAAATTATTTCCAACTTATAATGTTCTCTCCAAAAATAAAAAAGATCTAAAAATAAAATTTTAATTTTCAGCATACAGGATGGCCCCACAAAAAAATATAACAATTAAATTTTGATTTCTAAAAACAGGGTGGCCCTCCAAAAATAAAAAAATAAATTTTATCTTCCAACATACAGGGTGGCACCCAAAAAAAAAATGAAATTTTAATTTCCACATGAGGAATTTTGGGAGTTTAATTAATTATTGGAAACAGATATCAGTTGTTATCAGAAACATTATTAGGGCAGAACATCAACACACATTTTAGATGTAGACTAAAATGCTTTGCATGTTAAATGTTTTACATGATAAAATACTTAAGATACATAACAGATTTAAAATTTCCTTGTTTTTTTGGTGGGGCACCCTGTAGTATTAGCCTATAACTATACTTAAAAGTCTTTTTAGCTATACACTTAAAAGCATGGATCTGAATCCAATCAATTTCGCATTGCATTCTTGATATTTTGCCTATATATATTTTCTAGAAACTATATTCATCAAGAAGTATGTTTTAAATAGCAGCCAAAACCAATACAATCCAAAATATAAAAAAAAAAAAAAAAAAAAAAAAAAAAAAAAAAAAAAAAAAAAACAAGACTGACTATATATCGTTTTCAAAACTTATGTTTATCGATAACTGTGTTTCAATGAAGTAACCGTCAAAAACAATACGAAAAACGTATTTAAAAACCAGATAAATAGTTTAAAAAAACCGGTTAAGAATTGAATGTGAATCGTAATTTATTTAATTAGAAAATATAGTCCTTAACATTACTATGTCAATACAAACATTTTCTTAAGAAAGAATTTAAACAACAATAGCGTTGATCTTTCATTAATCATATCTCTCTCTCTCTCTCTCTCTCTCTCTCTCTATATATATATATATATATATATACATATATATATATATGCATGTGCATGTGTATATATATATATATATATATATATTGTATTTATATTGGTATCTCGCGCGACTTGAGAAAAATCAAATATCGCCCGACACCCAGCGACAACTTAGAAATTCTCTCTCTCTCTCTCTCTCTCTCTCTCTCTCTCTCTCTTTCTTTGTATGTATGTATATATATATATATATATATATAGATATATATATATATACACACATACAGTATATATATATGATTGAGAAAATCAAATATCACCCAACACCCAGCGACAACTTAGAAATTTTTTTTTCTCTCTCTCTCTCTCTCTCTTTGTATATATATATATATATATATATACATACAGTATATATATGATTGAGAAAATCAAATATCGCCCGACACCCAGCGACAACTTAGAAATTTTTTTTTTCTCTCTCTCTCTCTCTCTCTCTCTCTCTCTCTCTCTCTCTCTCTCTCTCTCTCTCTCTCTCTCTCTCTCTCTTTGTATATATATATATATATATATATACAGTATATATATACGATTGAGAAAATCAAATATCGCCCGACACCCAGCGACAACTTAGAAATTCTCTCTCTCTCTCTCTCTCTCTCTCTCTCTCTCTCTCTTCCAGCAACACCTCCGGACTGGAATGCTAACCCTGGCAAGAGAAATCCATTTTGGAACCGTTTTCTTTTCATAATGTTTTTGATGGAAGAAGCGACGAGTTCTCAGAAGAGTAACAAAGTTTTCCCTTGAAGAAAAACTTCGAGCAATATTTCGTCAGGAAAGAATTGCCCAACACAAAATAAGAAAGGAGAGAGGGGAATGATACAAATGAAAAAATTAATTCAATTACATCCTACTTTTACTTTTATGTTTTTGAATGATGCAAGTGGAAAAAATAGTTATATTTAAGTTTTTTCTTTTATTTTTGAATGATTTAAGTAAAGAAATTAATTCAATTACAATGTTTTTGAATGATGCAAGTGGAAAAAATAGTTAAATTTAACTATTTTTTTTTTCACTTTTATTTTTTAATAATAATGAAATTAATCCAATTACATCTTATCTTTTACTTTTTTGTTTTTGAATGGTGCAAGTGGAAAAAATAGTTAAATTTAACTATTTTTTTTTTCACTTTTATTTTTGAATAATAATGAAATTAATTCAATTACATCTTATTTTTTACTTTTATTCTTTTAATGATGCAAGTGAAAAAATATTTCAAATTTAACTATTTTTTCAATTTTATTTTTGGATGATTTAAGTAAAGAAATTAATTAAATTACATCTTACTTTTACTTTTATGTTTTTGAATGGTGCAAGTGGAAAAATAGTTAAATTTAACTATTTTTTTTTTCACTTTTATTTTTGAATAATAATGAAATTAATTCAATTACATCTTATTTTTTACTTTTATTCTTTTAATGATGCAAGTGAAAAAATATTTCAAATTTAACTATTTTTTCAATTTTATTTTTGGATGATTTAAGTAAAGAAATTAAATCAATTACATCTTATCTTTTACTTTTATTATTTTAATATTGCAAGTGAAAAAAATAGTTCAACTTAACTATTTTTATCACTTTCATTTTTGAATGATCAAGTAAAGAAATTAATTCAATTACATCTAATTTTTTTATTCCTATTTTTGTAATGATGATGCAGGTAAAGAAATGAATTCAATTCATTTACTCTTATCTTTATAATGACGCAAAGAAATTAATTCAATTACATGTATTTTTCCTTTTCTTTTTTAATGATATAAGTAAAGAAATTAATTCAATTACATCTCATTTTTTCTCTTCTTTTTCAATTATAGAACTAAAGAAATTTATTCAATTACATCTAATTTTTACTCTTATTTTTTATGATTCAAGTCAGGAAATTGATTAAATTACATTTAATTTTTTTACTCTTATTTTTTTTTAATGATGCAAGTAAAGTAATTAATTCATTACTGTGATTTTACTCCCATTTTTTTAATGATATAAGTAAAGAAATTAATTCAGTTACATCTAATTTCTTCTTCCTCTATTTTTCAAATTGTACAAATAAAGAAATTAATACAATTACATCTGAATTTTTCTCTTTTTTATAATGATACAAAAGAGAAATTATTTCAATTACATCTATTTTATCTTTCTTCGGTTTTTGAATGATAAAAATAAAGAAATTAATTCAATTACATCTTATTTTCTTTCTTATTCTTATAATGATACAAATAAAGAAATTATTTCAATTACATCTATTTTATCTTTCTTCGTTTTTGAATGATAAAAATAAAGAAAGAAATTAATTCAATTACATCTGATTTTTTCCCTTATTTTTATAATGATACGAATAGAGAAATTATTTCAATTACATTTATTTAATCTTTCTTCGTTTTTGAATGATAAAAATAAAGAAATAAAGAAATTAATTCAATTACATCTGAATTTTTCTCTTGTTTTTATGATATAATAGAAATATTATTTCAATTATATCTATTTTATCTTTCTTCGTTTTTGGATGATAAAAATAAAGAAATAAAGAAATTAATTTAATTACATCTGAATTTTTCTCTTATTCTTATAATGATACGAATAGAGAAATTATTTCAATTACATCTATTTTATCTTTCTTCGTTTTTGGATGATAAAAATAAAGAAATAAATTTAATTACATCTGAATTTTTCTCTTATTCTTATAATGATACGAATAGAGAAATTATTTCAATTACATCTATTTTATCTTTCTTCGTTTTTGAATGATAAAAATAAAGCAATTAATTCAATGACATCTAATTTCTTTCTCTTTTATTTTTCTGATCAGTATAGCTTTCCAATTGTATCAAATCAGTTAATTGTAATCTATTCATAATTTATAGTTAATCATTATAGACGCACAAACAAACTAACACACAAGGACTGATCGCACAGCTTCCTCCACACTTCTTTGACACACATGATGATGAACGACAACAACAACAACAACAAGTGCAGCCATTTTTAGTCCACTGCAGATCAAAGGCCTAAGACATGTCCCTAGTCAAGTCTGAGGTTTGGCCAGTTTTTATCATCATGCTGGCAACTGCGGATTGGTGATGGTGGGAGACTTTCGTGTGATCACAGCAAACCAACCTAGTATGGGGGTCCCTGGTTCGTACAGCTTTGCTGATCATTACGATACACACATCTTTTCATCACGTTTAGGTATCCTCATTCAGATAGGATATATATATATATATATATATATATACACATATATAATGTGTATATATATATATGTATATATATATATATATATATATATATTATATATATATACATATATATGCATATATATATTTAAACATATGCATATATATATTATATATACATATATATATAATATATATATACATATATAAAGTGTATATATATATATACATACATATATATATATATATATATATATAGACCAATAGCCTCCTAAATAGGATTTTCTATTATGATTGACATTCTGGACATTGGCTCTGATATGACACGACAAATCTTGTAAGGATTTGGAGTCCTATTCTGACGAATACATTTTCGGGGAGGCTGAACTACATCTCCAATAGTTTTGTGAACAATTAGGATTACGGGATAATACGTAATTCATATTAAGTGGAAGTCACTTTTGAGAGATTTAGTGGATCTATACTAGCCAATATTCTGCTATTTATAGCCAATATTTGGCTATATATCAGTTTGGTGAGATTGGCGTTACTGTATGGACATGAGTCGTGGTGTGATGATGAAACAGTATCCAAAAGATTTGGTAGAATTGAGAACAAATCCCTCAGAAGGATATTGGGAGTGAAATGACAGGACAGGATTAGAAATGAAACTATAAGAGAGATTACTCAAGTGCCATATGTGGATGAGGGTATGGTGAGGGGTAAATGGAGATGGTTTGAGCATGCTCTTCGCACTCCCCAGGTGACATTAGTTCACCAGACTTTGAACAGGGCTCCACAAGGCACTAAAAGAGTTGGAAGACCCAGGCCTACATGGCTGAGGACTATGAAGCGTGAATTAGGAGATGATGAATGGAGAAGCATTGAATTAAAACCTCAATATAGAGACGACTGGCGAAATCTAACCGAGGCCCTTTGAGTCAATAGGCGTGAGAGGAGATGATGATGATAATGATATTAGCCACACATGCACGTAGAATAACACACAGCATCAGTATTATTTTCCCTGTTGGATCCCTTGGGCTTATAGCATCCTACTTTTCCAACTAGGGTTGTAGTTTAGCAAGTAGTAGTTGTAATAATAATAATAATAATGATAATAATAATAATAATAATTAGCAGTGCGTGGCTAAAGCTCCCAAAAACTGTTTGCTATCAAAATGATTATTGCAACGCCTTACCACGATTAATACATGGTAGAAAAGGAATAATAGAACTCTTCCACACATTTCAGAAAAGCCAAAGAATTTCAAAATCGCGTCTTGTACTTGACATTTTTTCATCAGTCATATCCTGGAAGGAAGCTTCAGAGTTATCTACTATATACATTTTTTTTCTTATCAGTCATTTAATACGCCTTCAGATCAATCTATATCTTTTGTACCAAAACTCATATAAGGCGTCTTAAATTTTATCTATATCTTTCTTCTCTATCAGTCATATATAGGCATCTTAAAATTTATCTATATCTTTTATATTATAAGTCTTATAAGGCACATATCTCTTTTTTCATCAGTCATATACGGCGTCTTAATTATTCTTATTATTATTACTTGCTAAGCTATAACCCTAGTTGGAAAAGCAGGATGCTATAAGCCCAGGGGCCCCAACAAGGAAAATAGCCCAGTGAGAAAAGGAAACATGGAAAAATTTAATATTTTAAGAATAGTAGCAACATCTCCTATATAAACTATAAAATTTAATAAAACAAGAGGAAGAGAAATAAAACAGAATAGAGTGCTCGAGTGTACCCTCAAGCAGGAGAACTCTAACCCAAGACAATGGAATACCATGGTACAGAGGCTATGGCACTACCCAAGACTAGAGAGCAATGAATTGATTTTGGAGTGTCATACTCCCAGAGGAGCTGCTTACCATAGATAAAGAGTCTCTTCTACCCTTACCAGGAGGAGAGTAGCTACTGAACAATTACAGTGCAGTAGTTAACCCCCTTGAGAGAAGAAGAATTGCTTGGTAATCTCATTGTTGCCAGGTGTATGAGGACAGAGAAGAATCTGTAAATAATAGGCCAGATGATTTTGTGTAAGTGTAAGCAAAGGGAAAGTGAACCGTAACCGGTGAGATGGATCCTATGTAATACTGTCTGGCCAGTCAAAGGACCCCATAACTCTCTAGCGGTAGTATCTCAACGGGTAGATGGTGCCCTGGCCAACCAAAAGTCACATAAGCCATCTTAAAATTTATCTATATCTTTTTTTCCATCAGTCATTTAAGGCATCTTAACATTTTTCTATATCTTTAATACCAAAAGTCATGTAAGACATACTATATTTTTTTTTTCATCAGTCATATACAGCGTCTTAAGCTTTATATATACTTTATTTCTATCAGTCATTTAAGGTGTCTTAAAATTTATTTAGTACCGCAAAATCCCTTTCAAACAGTAAGTTTTATAGTTTATTTATCTTAATATTGTTATGTTCTTAAAATATTTAATTTTTCCTTGTTTCCTTTCTTTACTGGGCTATTTTTCCCTGTTGGAGCTCTTGGGCTTATAGCATCTTGCTTTTCCAACTAGGGTTGTAGCTTAGCAAGTTATAATAATCTATATATCAATACGATAGCGTGTGTATTATTTATTTTGTGTGTCATGCTTTAAAGAAAACGGAAATAATTTCATGGTATACTCTTACAAATTCACGCTTTAAAGAAAAAATAAATAATTTCATGGTATACTCTTACAAATTCACTCTTTAAAGAAAACGGAAATAATTTCACGGTACAATCTTACAAATTCACATTAGACTTCAATTACTTAAGCAAAGCACATCTTATATTGTTTTCCAAATTTTGTCTTTAGCAACTGACTCTGTTTTTAAATATTAGACAAAAAAATTAGTTCTATCAATTTCCATAACCTACATTATAAAATTAATCTCGGGACTTTTTATTCAAACATTTATAGGTTAGGAACAAGATAATTAGTAGTGAAAATATCATTTCGTGTAATTAACATGGGTTCTGCTAC
This sequence comes from Palaemon carinicauda, assembly GCF_036898095.1. Lineage (NCBI taxonomy): Eukaryota > Metazoa > Arthropoda > Malacostraca > Decapoda > Palaemonidae > Palaemon > Palaemon carinicauda. Next base: position 2,765,747 of record NC_090742.1, read on the forward strand.
TACTACTACTACTACTACTACTACTACTACTACTACTACTACTACTAATAATAATAATAATAATAATCCACTTTAAAGTATTACAAACAAGGTTAAAATTCTTCCTTTCTAAATCTCTCATGAAATTGATTCACTTAGAAGGTTATCAGCGCAGTTCCTCTCCGGATGGTCTTCCCTTTACGACCTCTTTTAACATCAATCAAATATTTTCGCTTCATCTCCTTCATTCCATTCCTTCAGCAAGAGGTAGGATGCCAGAAAACTCAAAATCAATCAATCAATCAGCACGGAATATTTGCAAAACTGAAGATTTCTGTCAATTCCTTTCCTCACTGGGCTATTTTTCCCTGTTGGAGCCCTTGGGATTATGGCATCTTGCTTTTTAAAATAAGGTTGTAGCTTAGCAAGTAATAATAACAATAATAGTATGATATTCACGTGCATTACAAAATTTATCTCAGCTGAAAATATGGCCACCAATCATCTTTTTACCTCGAATTTTCTGTCATTACTAACATTCTCCTGAAAATTAATTGCCTTTTGAAATAAGCCAAATAAACAATCCCGTCCAGGACTTGAAAATCAACATATTATTGCAATTTGATAAAATAATGTCACCCGTTGTATGCAAATCAAGCTCATTAGGATGAAATAACTCCACGGGAAAGCACTCCATGTTACGAGTTTAAGATATCCATTTGATTTCAATGAGTACGGCTCAGCAATGCGGATGTTCTCTTAAAGTGGTTCTCTTTGATAGTTCTGTAGTCCATTTTCTCTTTAATAGTCCTCTAGTTCATTTTCTTTTCATTGGTTCTGTAGTTCATTTTCTCTTTAATAGATATGTAATCCATTTTCTCATTAAATAGTTATGTAGTCCATTTTCTCTTTAAATATTTCTGTAGTCCATTTTCTCTTTAATAGTTCTGTAGTCAATTTTTTTATTTAATAATTCTGTAGTTCATTTCTCTTTTATTAGTTCTGTTGTCCATTTTGTCTTTATTAATTTTGCCGTCCATTTTATTTTTAATGGTTCTGTAGTTCATTTTCTCTTTAATAGTTATGTAGTCCATTTTCTCTTTAAGGATTTCAGTAGCTCATTTTCTTTTCAATGGTTCTGTAGTTCATTTTCTCTTTAATACTTATGTAGTCCATATCTCTTTAAATAGCTCTGTAGTTTATTTTCTCTTTAATAGCTATGTAGTCCATTTTATGTTTAAGTAGTTCTGTAGTCCATTTTCTCTTTAATAGTTCTGTTGTCCATTTAGTCTTCAACATTATTACAGTAAATTTTCATTTTAAGAGTTATATAGTCCATTTTCTCTGTAATATTTCTGTTTCTGTTGTCCAATTTCTATTTATGAGTTCAGTAGTCCATTTTCTCTATTAGTTCTACAGTCCATATACTCTTTAGTAGTTCTGTAGTCCATTTGTATTTTAATAGTTCTGTTGTTCATTTTCTCTTTAATAGTTCTGTAGTCCCTTTACTCTTCAACAGTTTTGCAGTCCATATTCTTTTTAATAATTCCGTAGGTCTACCTGCTGAGTCATCAGCAGCCACTGCCTGGCCCTAGCTGGTCCTAGCTTGGGTGCTGATCATATGTATATATAGTCAGTCTCTAGGGCATTGTCCTGCTAGAGCACTGTCACTGTCCCTTTTCTCTGCCATTCAAGAGAAACCTTTAAATGTTACATTATCCTGCTATGCTTACCTACTAACATACAGGCATGACATTTTGTACACACATAAGTACTTTCCTTAAAGAACACGTGAAACGAGCTATATAATATTATACACCGGCAATCTAAATAAAAATATTAGTATTTGTGTTGTTTCAATTATTTGTGAGGCTTAACAGAACTCCAAAGCGAATTATAAACTTGTAAAGGTCATGTCCTTTTTCCTAAGATATGGGTCTTCTTCAACCGAAAATAATCTGAAGAACGGAGAGGTCATCTTAGCAGCTCAATTGGTAGAGTACTCGCAGGCATGGTTTCGGCTGAATAGGCTGGGGTTCGAATCCCTGCCCAGCCAGAAGCTACTACTATTAATGAATTCCAGTGGATATATATATTCCCAAGATAAAATTCGGTATTAAATGCCATTGTGATTGATATTTACATTGATTGAAATTACGAGTGTTAGTGATATATATTCATATATATATATATATATATATATATGTGTGTGTGTGTGTTTAAGATATTTTATTTTTCCTTGTTTCCTTTCCTCACTGGGCTACTTTCCTTGTTGGGGACCCTGGGCTTATAGCATCCTGCTTTTCCAACTAGGGTTGTAACTTAGCATTTAATAACACACACACACAATCATACATATATATATATATATATATATATAAATAGCTCTTATCTCTCACTCCTACTCTCTCCTTTTGGTCTTGCAGTTTAGGTACTAAAAAATGAAACCTAAACCATCGTTAGTTTATAAGCATTCTAGACGTCATATTAATATACACAATAAGTACTTCATGTTAGAAGTAGCTTCAGTGCCAGGTTTTAACCGGAATGGGCCTTGTCTAGGCCTAGCCCTGTAGGTGTACAATATGGCATTCTAAGTTAGATTACCTAAGGAATGCAAGAACGAGAAAGATATAAAAAAAATAGCTTTTATTATTATTATTATTATTATTATTATTATTATTATTATTATTATTATTATTATTATTATTATTTGCTAAGCTACAACCCTAGTTGGAAAAGCATGATGATATAAGCTCAGGGGCCCCAACGGAGATAATAACCCAGTGAGGAAAGGAAACAAGGGAAAAAAATATTTTAAGAAATGTAACAACATTAAAATAAATATATCCTAAATAAACTAAATAGTTTAACAAAAGTGGAAGAGAAATTAGATAGAACAGCGTGCTCGAGTGTACTCTCAAACAAGAAAACTCTAACCGAAGACAGTGGAAGAACATGTTACAGAGGTTATGACACTACCCATGACTAGAGAACAATGGTTTGATTATAGAGTGTCCTTCTCCTAGAGAAGCAGCTTACCATAGCTAGAGAGTCTCTTTTACCACTCCTACTTTCTCCTTGAGTAAATCTAAACGAACGTTAGTTTATATAATTCTAGACGTCTAATTTCTCCTTGGGACAGTTATAGACCATTATATTGATACTGACGGATGAGAGGATTGGCTAACGAGATCCCGACGGTATAAAAACAAACAGACGTTAGGTGTACCTTGTAGCTCAAAAAAAAAAAAAAAAAAAAAAAAAAAATATCTTTTTGAGTGTGAGATCAAAAAACTTATACGAAGGATGGGTGTTTTTCTTCTTTCCTTTTAAAAATTTGATTCTTATTCAAACAGAGGTCAGGTGTACCTTAGAGCTCAAGGAAGCATCACTTAAAAAAAAAAAAAAAAAAAAAAAAAAAAAAAAAAAAAAAAAAAACAGAAGACTTTGAGTGTGTGAAGTCAAAAAATTTATGAGTTTACTGATGGGTGATTTTCTTCATTTCTTTGAAAAAAAAATACATGCATAATTCTAATATTTTGATTTACATTTGATTTTAGCCATATATGAAAATCCTAACTGTATATTTTAATGTCATTCTTAATCAGTTTATTATATATCCATGTCTGGGTAATTTTTAATTGGATAATTTAATGTAATCCTTTATCAGTTTATTAAATATTATATCTGGGTAATTTACCTGGATAATATATCATTATTATTATTATTATCACTTGCTAAGCTACAACCCTAGTTGGAAAAGCAGGATTCTGTAAGCCCAGGGGCTTCAACAGGGAAAATATCTCAGTGAGGAAAGGAAACAAGGAAAAATAAAATATTTTAAGAAGAGCAACAATATTAAAATAAATATCACTTTATAAACTATAAAAACTTTAACAAAACAAGAGGAAGAGAAATAAGATATAAGATAGAACAGTGTGCTCGAGTGTACCCTCAAGGAAGAGATCTCAAACCCAAGACAGTGGAAGACCATGGTACAGAGGCTATGGCACTACCCAAGACTAGAGAACAAGGGTTTGATTTTGGAATGTCCTTCTTCTAGAAGAGCTGCTTACCATAGCTAAAGAGTCTCTTCTACCCTTACCAAGAGGAAAGTGGCCACTGAACAATTACAGTGCAGTAGTTAACCCCTTTGGTGAAGAAGAATTGTTTGGTAATGTCAGTGTTGTCAGGTGTATGAAGACAGAAGAGAATCTGTAAAGAATATGCCAGACTATTCGGTGTATGTGTAGGTAAAGGGAAAGTGAACCGTAACCAGAGAAGGTTCCAATATAGTACTGTCTGGCCAGTCAAAGGGCCCCATAACTCTCTAGCGGAAGTATCTCAACGGGTGGCTGGTGCCCTGCCCAACCTACAACCTACAAATACAACAGAATAAATTTCCCAAAGTGGCAATATAAATATAAACTTGCCTCAAACACCTATAAGGTTAGCCAAGCCACCAGCCACCCACTGAGATACTACTGCTAGAGAGTTATTGGGTAATTTGAAGGATCAGATTATACCTTAGAACCCTCTCTGGTGACGGCTAAATTTCCACGTGTGGAAATATAAGATAAATTTGCCTTCAACACCTAGAAGATTGGCCAAGCCACCAGAAACCCGATGAGATACTACCGCTAGAGAGTTATTGGGCCCTTTGAGTAGTCAGATTATAACTTAGAACCCTCTCTGGTGACGGCTAAATTTCCATGTGTGGAAATATAAGATAAATTTGCCTTCAATATCCTGAAGGTTGGTCAAGTTACCAGCCACTCACTGGGATACTACCGCTAAAGAGTTATTGGGTCCTTTGAGTGGCCAGATAGTACTGCACTAGATCCATCTCTGGTTAGGGCTCATTTCTCCTTTGCCTACACATACACCTAAGAGTCTGGCCTATTCTTTACCCATTCTCCTCTTTCCTCATACATCTGACAACACTTGCATAACAAATTCGTCTTTAAGTCACATCTTCTAGTATAATGGCAGGGTTGTTGTGGCCTAATTGGTAACGTCCTTGCCTGGAGATCACCAGACTAGGGTTCGAGTCCCACTCAAGTTCGTTCCTTCCTTTGGTCGCTGCAACCTCACCATCCTTGTGAGCTAAAGATGGAGGGTTTAGGGGAGCCTATAGGTCTATCTGCTGAGTCATCAGCAGCCATTGCCTGGCCTCTTTGGTCTTAGCTTGGTTGGAGAGGAGTCTTGGGCGCTGATCATATGTATGTAAGGTCAGTCTTTAGGGCATTGTCCTACTTGACAGGGCACTGTCACCGTCCCTTGCCTCTGCCATTCATGATCGGCCTTTGAACCTCCCTGGTCCTTGCTTGGGTGGAGAGTGGGCTTGGGCGCTGATCATATGTATATATGGTCAGTCTCTAGGGCATTGTCCTAATCGATAGGGCAAGGTGATTGTCCCTTGCCTCCGTTATTTAAATATATTCATGTTGACCTCGAAGTACAAATTCAGTTGCTAACAGCTCTTCCACCCTTTGAAATTCTCCAGTAATACTATAAACCTCTAATCTATTTTGAGTGCACGAAACTGCTAATTGAATGAAGTCATATACAGACCACACATTGTTGCAGCAAACAACAGCCCCATTACGGAACTGTTTTCAAACCGTGCAATAACTTCGTCTGCTTCCTCGGGGGGAAAAATAATGAAGTTTCATGACATCGAAACCTTCAGGAATTTCATTAGAAGGAAGACATG
>NC_090742.1:2776444-2779595 GCF_036898095.1 Palaemon carinicauda
TACACATATTCATATGCATATATGCAAATATACACACATAACAATGATACACATGGAAAATGTCATCATAGATACGGCTTGGTGTACTGAGTGTGTATATGTAACCTTTCATATACAGTAAGTTTGAATATTCACACAATTTATATAAACATACTTATATACTATACATATACGTATATTTACATATGAATGTATATATATATATATATATATATAGATATATATATATATATATATATATATACTGTACATAGATTTCGGTTAAGTTACATAATGCCTAAGGTTTATGTATTCTGTACTAAATCCGCATGACGTTGCTAATTACATAAATTGTTTATTAAAAAAAAAAAAAAAAAAAAAAAAAACTTATTCTCGTATCATCGAAGAATTAGGTCACCATAGAAAATAAAATTCCCCCCTCTTCTTTTATTTCGTACAACAAGAGAAATTAAGTACTCTATAGACCTTTATGCAAATTATTTCTATGAAACAGACTACGAAAATGCAATAGTTTTACTGCAAATTTTTTAACTACGCATTACCCCTCCAAGCTTAAATATAACGTATTTTTGGTATGGGCACTTTTGTGTTCCAGGTGAATGCTTAAAATAGTTCTGCATTGTATTGGTATCTCTCTCTTCCAGTTTTAATTCCAATCTGACTCTTTACAAGAGTCTAATCGGGTAGTTGAATCAGTAGAACTTCAAAAGTTCAAAGTTGGAGAAAATATTTTAATGTTGACCAGGCTGACCTGAGTCTTTTTATTCTTTATATATGACATATCTGTTTTTGACGTTGTTAATAGTTTATATAGGACATATCTGTTTTGACGTTGCTACTGTTTTTAGAATGATATATTGTTAATTTATTCTCATCATTTATTTATTTCCTTATTTCCTTTCCTCACTGGGCTATTTTTCCCTACTGGAGCCCTTGGGCTTATAGCAACTTGCTTTTACAACTAGGGTTGTAGCTTGGCTAATAATAATAATAATAATAATAATAATAATAATAATAATAATACTATGCAAAAGCTATTCTTACCTTTTTTTATTTGCAAAGCTTGTGGAACTTACTGCTATTTAATACCTCCGCCATCGAAGTTGGAAGGTTATGTTTTACCACCTGTTTGTGTGTGCGCTCGCTTGTGTGTGTGTGTTTGTTATTATTATTATCATTATTATTACTTCCTATGCTACAACCCTAGTTGGAAAAGCAGGATGCTATAAGCCCTACCCAACGGAAAATAGCCCAAGGAAGGAAGGAAGCAAGGAAAAATAGGACAGTAATATTAAAATAATTATTTACTAAATAAACTATAAAAACTTTAACAAAACAAGAGGAAGAGAAATTGGAGAGAATAGTGTGCACGAGTATATTATTATTATTTTTATTATTATTATTATTAAATGATAAGCTACAACCCTAGTTGGAAAAGCAGGATGCTATAAGCCCAGGGCTCCAACAGGGAAAATAGCCCAAGGAAGGAAGGAAGCAAGGAAAAATAGGACAGTAATATTAAAATAATTATTTACTAAATAAACTATAAAAACTTTAACAAAACAAGAGGAAGAGAAATTAGAGAGAATAGTGTGCACGAGTATATATTATTATTATTATTATTATTATTAAATGCTAAGCTACAGCCCTAGTTGGAAAAGCAGGATGCTATTTGCCCAGGGCTCCAACAGGGAAAATAGCCCAGTGAGGAAAGGAAACAAGGAAAAATAAAATATTTTAAGAAAAGTAACTACATTAAAATAAATATTTTCTATATAAACAATAAAAACTTCAACAAAACAAGACGAAGAGAAACTAGATAGAACAGTGTGCCAGAGTGTACCCTCAAGCAGGAGAACTCTAACCCAAGACAGTGGAAGACCATGGTACAGAGGCTATAGCACTACTCAAGACTAGAGAACAATGGTTTGATTTTGGAGTGTCCTTCTCCTAGAAGATCTGCTTTCCATAGCTACAGAGTCTCTTCTACCCTTGCCAAGAAGAAAGTAGACACTGAACAATTACATTGCAGTAGTTAACCCCTTCGGTGAAGAAGAATTGTTTGGAAATTTGTGTTGTCAGGTGTACGAGGACAGAGGAGAATATGTAAAGAATAGGCCAGACTATTCAGTGTGTGTAGGCAAAGAAAAACGAACCGTAACCAGAGAGAAGGATCTAGTGTAGTACTGTCTGGCCAGTCAAAGGACCCCTTAACTCTCTAGCGGTAGTATCTCAACGGGTGGCTGGTGCCTTGGCCAACCTACTACCAGAAAATGTGTGTCTGGAAAATATAAATACCTCTTACACATGAATATCCAAGTCTTTAAAATGTGTGAACCAAAACTATTTATAAAGATATGGAAGGAAAATAGTAAGCTAAAACTTAAAAACAAATTTTGAAAATTAACAAAAGTAACTTTTATTATTATTATTATTATTATTATTATTATTATTATTATTATTATTATTATTATTATTATTATTATTATTAGCTACAACCCTAGTTGGAAAAGCAGGATGCTTATAAGCCCAAGGACTCCAACTAGTAAAATATCCCACTGAAAAAAGAAAATAAGAAGGATGCTATAAGCCCAAGAACTCCAACAACGAAAATTATATACCAGTCAGAGAAAGAAATCAGGATAATAATAAACTACACGAGAAGTAATGAACAATTAAAATGAAATATTTTAAGAACAGTAACAATATCAAAATAGATCTTTCATATATAAACTATTAAGATAATTATGTCAGTCTGTTCAACATAAAAAAAACATTCGCTGCAAGTTTGAACTTTTGAAGTCAAATAAACTAGTGGCAAAAATACTCAAAGAAAAAGTATCACTTAATCAGGAAATTTATATAACATTCTCTCTCTCTCTCTCTCTCTCTCTCTCTCTCTCTCTTAACCATTTTACTTCACCTCTCTCTCTCTCTCTCTCTCTCTCTCTCTCTCTCACATATGCCTTTTACTTCCTCTCACTCTCTACTAACACCCCCCATCTCTCTCTCTCTCTCTCTCTCTCTCTCTCTCTCTCTCTCTCATATTCATTCTACTTCACCTCTCCCTTTCTCCTACCCATTTGTCTTCACCTTCCTCTCTCTCTCTCTCTCTCTCTCTCTCTCTCTCTCTCATATCCATTTTACTTCA
>NC_090742.1:2787595-2797595 GCF_036898095.1 Palaemon carinicauda
GGAAACCCTGGAAATGATTAAATTTTGGAAGGTCAAGGTCAAAGGTCAAGGTAAAAAAATAATGTCAAATTCACGTAATCAGCCATAAGTTTGGACATCGTTATCACAGAGATTTCAAACTTGGTTCATATCTGGGTGTATGGAAACCCTGGAAATGATTAAATTTTGGAAGGTCAAGGTCAAAGGTCAAGGTAAAAAAATAATGTCAAATTCACGTAATCAGCCATAAGTTTGGACATCGTTATCACAGAGATTTCAAACTTGGTTCATATCTGGGTGTATGGAAACCCTGGAAATGATTAAATTTTGGAAGGTCAAGGTCAAAGGTCAAGGTAAAAAAATAATGTCAAATTCACGTAATCAGCCATAAGTTTGGACATCGTTATCACAGAGATTTCAAACTTGGTTCATATCTGGGTGTATGGAAACCCTGGAAATGATTAAATTTTGGAAGGTCAAGGTCAAAGGTCAAGGTAAAAAAATAATGTCAAATTCACGTAATCAGCCATAAGTTTGGACATCGTTATCACAGAGATTTCAAACTTGGTTCATATCTGGGTGTATGGAAACCCTGGAAATGATTAAATTTTGGAAGGTCAAGGTCAAAGGTCAAGGTAAATAAATAATGTCAAATTCACGTAATCAGCCATAAGTTTGGACATCGTTATCACAGAGATTTCAAACTTGGTTCATATCTGGGTGTATGGAAACCCTCGCCAATTACTACATGTTAAGGTCAAAGTTCAAGGACAGGGTCAAGCAAAATATCGATAAATAAGTTGCTGTGGCGGAAGTCTGCGCTCTACCGAGAGCCCCTCTAGTTAAGAGAGTAATTGTTGTTTGACACGATAATTGAAGCACTAGCGAGTATAAGAAAAAAAAAAGATGTTTATATTTGGTACTTTTAAAAATGTAATTCAGTCGATTTTTAAAACTAATATACGTAGACATGAAATTAAAATATCGACTGAAAAACTCAATTTACTCGACAATAATTAGCTTAGTAGATGCAATAAAAGTAAGACAAATAAATGAGAGATAATATATAGACAAAATGAATAACAAAATGGACCCTAGAGATTACAAAGAAAGCATGGGAAGGAAAAGAAGACGATGGATTGACGAGCTAAGAATATTTGCGGGTGTAGACTGGCATAGAGAGACCATAAACAGATTGGCGTGGAAGGACATGTCTGAGGCCTTGGTAAAGATATATATTTATATATATATATATATATATATATATATATCTATATATATATGTATGTATGTATGTATGTATGTATATATATATATATATATATGTATATATGTATATCTATATATATACTTATTTATATATATATTTATATATATATATATATATATATATATAAACAATTGCAATCTAACAACTGAACTGCAACACCAACCTTTAAAAGCAATGAAATCTGAAGCCAGCAAGCAATTTGCAGTGGCTCGCAGATCAAGTATCGTACTGACCAGGCCAACCAATGACAAGAGGAGAGATTTTAGGCCAGTGGCAAAATATTGTCACAATTTATCGCTACAAATTCAGATAGATTCTTGCCTTTAAATCTATAAATGTTATATGCATAAGAAAGTTTTTATTTTTGTTTCAGGCAGTATAAGTTTAGCTCTTTATACTTTTTTCTTTTTAGATTTTCAACTTTAGATCAAAAAGTAATAGACAGGTCGGAGCCAGGCAAAAACTGCCCTTTTTTGGGGTCAAGGTTTTCTAAACTGATTCTGGTACTTTGAACCATGCTGATTCAAATAAGCTTTTGGGCCATCTGAAATTTTGCCCGAAATCCAAGATGTCGGCCAAAATCCAAAATGGCCGCCAAAAATCACAAATATTTTTTCACGGTGTTGGGCTTAGCTATCAAGATGCTTTTTTCTCCCATAATAGCTATTTTTAGGCAGAGGAATATGACCCTCTGGTTTAAATTCCGAAAAAATTTATTTATCCTGGCAAAATCCAAGATGCCGCTGGAGTCGGCCCACCAACTTACGGATTGCGATAACTCCAGTTCTAGATGGGCTATGACAATAATATTGGTCTCTACCCCTGGGTTTTCAGGGGCAAGGAATCCGAATTTGTCATCATTTTGAACCACAGGGTACTCCATCATGGTTATAATGCATGTTGATGGATGCAAAGCAACACCGGTGACACCTACAAGACTACCAATGTTACCAAATGTGAATGAAATTGCATTCATACTTGATTCTACAAATATTGAAAACAAATTTGTAAAGAACAGGTGTATTCCTAACATAATCATACAATGATTGTATCTGATATAGTCTTGAAAATGGGTACAAATGTCCATGATGTCAAATATCAGTGAGCATTTACATTAGTGCCCTAACTGAGCACTTGCGAAAGCTCTCTATTTTGTCTCTTTCCAGGTCCTATTTTTCCTCAATATGAAATGTCAGGATCATATCAATGTACCACTTGATTACATTGTCACTTGGAGGTAGGGGGACAACAGGGAGGTACTCCAGCTTGCACTTGCTAGTTTCGCACTTCGTGACATTCTTCATAAATGAAGTCCAAGATCCAACTGGTCCCAGCGGTTCTTTGTCAACATCAGGAAGACACTGGTCCATGCAGGTATCTCCGACAGCACTTGCTAATACCCAGGCTATGTTGCGTTGAAGAGAGTCATCTATCAGCTTTGAATCTTTGTAATCATCAGTGAAGTCTGGAAATGATGGAGGTGGTGTCTTATTCTTCTTAGGGATCTTGAAGGATCCATAGTCTGGTGGCTCGTTGTCTTGAATATCTTGCTCATGCTCCTTTCTTGGAACTGTAGACCCCGCTGAGGGATCACCATCATGTCTGGCTTGGAAGATTGTTCCTGTTGTGTGATGTGTAGTGTGTGCTCCGGTAAGAGTTTGCTGCTTGCCGTCTGAATTATCGAAGGTGACATGAACACTGCGGCCGCTAATAAAACCGGGAGGAAGCATCTTCTTATGTTGCATGGTAACTGACTTTGCCCAATTGCTATTCAGCTGGCGCACATCAGAGTATGAGATTCCAACCCCGCAGCGATGAAGAAGTGTCGTGGCTTCCTTGCTGCCTGTTATCCGATGAACAGTTAGACTCAGTGCAGTTCCAATAGGCAAATGCTCTGAGGTTACCACCTTCTCCCAACTCTGGCTGCTAGCTGAAATTTTTTCTGCTTCTGCTTTGCTTGGAGAACAGGCATAACCATTAGCATCGACGGATCTCTGTGGGTTTATTGACCAACTGATGGCGTTGTATAGACATTGTAGGGGTCTATAACTATCTAGAAGACTATATAACTCTTCCGCATCAAGAGGCCACTTGATTGTCTGTCTTTGGGTAATCTTTCGTCGAATAAGTCTTGCAAATGCTTTGGTCAAATCCATCTCTCGTAGACCATGGCCCTGAATGGTAGCCGCAGTGTACGCAACAGGATTCACTTCACTGGAGTGCACCAGTAGCCGTTTGCCTATCTTGTGGAAAGAGACTGACTCGCCATACTTCTCAATTAATCTTTTTTCAGTGTGTAGGTCTTTGAGATAGGTGGGTCCGAAAGTCCTTCGTCTTCACCCATTTCCTTGATGTCATTTATCAACTCTGACAGCAGGTATGCATCATGATTTTCAAGGATATTTCTGGTGAATAGGCGGAAGAACTGATCCATAATGCATGTTCTCAGTGTTTCCTGTTTCTCAGCATCCAGTGAAAGTGACTTCGCGTCATGACCGTACATATAGGTGAAGCTTCGGTAACATCGCTTATGATAGTAGAGGTCCTGCGCAAAGACGTCATATGATGTTCCACCAAGAAGGATCTTCAATCTGACAGCAGCTTCGTGGTGTTTATTGGTAGAATCATCGATCCATTTCTCCATTGCCTGCTGGAGATTGGTGAAAGCGTTATCTTCACAACGCCTTCCAAGTCCACCTTCATTAAAAGCATTTTCATCAGCGACCGATGCTTCATTGCAAACAAAGCAGACCTTCTTTTGCAGTGATCCCCGCCGAACTCTGTATGGCTGAGGCGCAGGTTGGCTAGTGGATGATTCTGAACCTGATTCTTCTGCAGACCCTGATTGCTGAAGTTGGCGTGACTGACTTTCTAGACAGCCCAATCTATTTCGAAAGTTGATACGACAACTGTCATGAATTATGAACTCATGTTTCTCTAAATCTAGCCTAAGTGTCGCTAATCTAAATTCTGAATACGGGAACTGTGTGGACAAAGCTAACCTGCTGTCAATACAAGCCCACCTCTCTGCTAATCCTTTCAGTGACTCAAGTGCAGCTAGTCCAATCTTGGCCATGTCTTCATTATCATTGACCAGTTTGTTGCAGAGACTACAAAGTCCTCTACTTGGCCCTTTGCTTAGAAATGGAGTAGCTGCCATTTTGTTATCCTTTCCACGGTTTCAATGAAGGTGAAATAAACTTCTGGTTAGTTTCATAAGAATGATACAGATGGTATGCAATTTCTTCAAACTTTCATGAAGAGAAAATTCATGAGAGTGTGAAGTTATTGCTTGTGTCATAAATTAGTGTTTATGAGACATTATTATGGACATTCAGACCCTTTAACATGACAATAAACCTTAAATGATTGAAATTAAGTAGTGCACAGTGTAAAGATATTCACAAAATCACAGTGATTAGGAAATAACCGATAATGCATATCGGCCTATGCAGCTATAGTGAATTTTCACGGTGACAGAGTAGCCTATGGTTCAAAGTGATGACAGATTTGAATTCCTTGCCCCTGAAAACCTAGGGATAGAGACCAATATTATTGTCATAGACCATCTAGAACTGGAGTTATAGCAATCCGTAAGTTGGTGGGCCAACTCCGGCGGCTATCTTTGATTTCGCCAGGATAAATCAATTTTTTCGGAATTTATACTAGAGGGTCATATTCCTCTGCCTAAAAATAGCTATTCTGGGAAAAAAGCATCTTGATATCTAAACCCAACGCCGTGAAAAAATATTTTGTGATTTTTGGCGGCCATTTTGGATTTTGGCCGCCATCTTGGATTTCGAGCAAAATTTCAGATGGCCCAAAAGCTTATTTGAATCAGCATGGTTCAAAGAACCAGAATCAGTTTAGAAAACCTTGACCCCAAAAAAGGGCAGATTTTGCCTGGCTCCGACCTGTCTATAATATGCATATACGGGAGTTCTTACCTTGTTTAAGACAGTATAAGTTTAGCTCTTAAGTTTGGTGGACTAATCTACCTTGAGGAGCACGAAGAACATATCCAAACCATCTCCATCTACCACTCACCATGATTTCATCCACATATATCACTCGAGTAATCTCTAATAGCTTCATTTATAATCCTGTCATATTTTATATATACAATTAAAAATCACGTAGTTTTACAATCGTTCTCTTGAGAGAAATGTCTTTGAACTGTTTGCGAACTATCGGTAAAGGGGACACAATATTCGTACAATATTGATGATAAACTCCAAACATGACCTAAGGGGACACAATATTCGTCCAATATTGATGATAAACTCCAAACATGACCAAAGGGGACACAGTATTCGTCCAATATTGATGATAAACTCCAAACATGACCAAAGGAGACACAATATTCGTACAATATTGATGATAAACTCCAAACATGACCAAAGGGGACACAATATACGTCCAATATTGATGATAAACTCCAAACATGACCAAAGGAGACACAATATTGATGATAAACTCCAAACATGACCAAAGGGGACCCAATATTCGTCCAATATTGATGACTAACTCCACATATGACCGAAGGGGACACAATATTCGTACAATATTGATGATAAACGCCAAACATGACCAAAGGGTACACAATATTCGTACAATATTGATGATAAACTCCAAACATGGCCAAATTGGACCAAATATTCGTATAATACTGATGATAAACTCCAAACATAACCTAAGGGGACACAATATTCGTACAATATTGATGATAAACTCCAAACATGACCAAAGGGGACACAATATTCGTACAATATTGATGATAAACTCCAAACATGACCTAAGGGGACAAAATATTCGTACAATATTGATGATAAACTCCAAACATGACCAAAGGGGACCCAATATTCGTCCAATATTGATGACTAACTCCACACATGACCGAAGGGGACACAATATTCGTACAATACTGATGATAAACTCCAAACATGACCTAAGGGGACACAATATTCGTCCAATATTGATGATAAACTCCAAACATGACCTAAGGGGACACAATATTCGCACAATATTGATGATAAACTCCAAACATGACCAAAGGGGTCACAATATTCGTACAATATTGATGATAAACTCCAAACATGACCTAAGGGGACACAATATTCGTACAATAATGATGATAAACTCCAAACATGACCAAAGGGGTCACAATATTCGTACAATATTGATGATAAACTCCAAACAAGACCTAAGGGGACAAAATATTCGTACAATATTGATGATAAACTCCAAACATAACCAAAGGGGACACAATATTCGTACAATACTGATGATAAACTCCAAACATGACCAAAGGAGACACAATATTGATGATAAACTCCAAACATGACAAAAAGGGGACCCAATATTCGTCCAATATTGATGACTAACTCCACACATGACCGAAGGGGACACAATATTCGTACAATATTGATGATAAACGCCAAACATGACCAAAGGGTACACAATATTCGTACAATATTGATGATAAACTCCAAACATGACCAAATGGGACCAAATATTCGTATAATACTGATGATAAACTCCAAACATAACCTAAGGGGACACAATATTCGTACAATATTGATGATAAACTCCAAACATGACCTAAGGGGACACAATATTCGTACAATATTGATGATAAACTCCAAACATGACCAAAGGGGACCCAATATTCGTCCAATATTGATGACTAACTCCACACATGACCGAAGGGGACACAATATTCGTACAATACTGATGATAAACTCCAAACATGACCAAAGGGGACACAATATTCGTACAATATTGATGATAAACTCCAAACATGACCAAATGGGACCAAATATTCGTATAATACTGATGATAAACTCCAAACATAACCTAAGGGGACACAATATTCGTGAAATATGGATGATAAACTCCAAACATGACCAAAGGGGACAAAATATTCGTATAATATTGATGATAAACTCCAAACATAACCAAAGTGGACACAATATTCGTGAAATATGGATGATAAACTCCAAACATGACCAAAAGGGACAAAATATTCGTCCAATATTGATGATAAACTCCAAACATGACCAAAGGGGTCACAATATTCGTACAATATTGATGAAAAACTCCAGCCATGACCAAAGGGGACACAATATTCGTACAATTTTGATGATAAACTCCAAACACAACCAAAGGGAACACAATATTCGTCCAATATTGATGATAAACTCCAAACATGACCAAAGGGGACACAATATTCGTACAATATTGACGATAAACTCCAAACATGACCAAAGGGGACACAATATTCGTCCAATATTGATGATAAACTCCAAACATGACCAAAGGGGACAATATTCGTCCAATATTGATGATTAACTCCAAACATGACCAAAGGGGACACAATATTCGTCCAATATTGATGATTAACACCAAAAATGACCAAAGGAGACACAATATTCGTCCAATATTGATGATAAACTCCAAACATGACCAAAGGGGACAAATTATTCGTCCAATATTGATGATAAACTCCAAACATGACCTAAGGAGACACAATATTCGTCCAATATTGATGATAAACTCCAAACATGACCAAAGGGGACACAATATTCGTACAATATTGATGATAAACTCCAAACATGACCTAAGGGGACACAATATTCGAACAATATTGATAATAAACTCCAAACATGACCAAAAGGGACAAAATATTCGTCCAATATTGATGATAAACTCCAAACATGACCAAAGGGGACACAATATTCGTACAATATTGATGATAAACTCCAAACATGACCTAAGGAGACACAATATTCGTCCAATATTGATGATAAACTCCAAACATGACCAAAGGGGTCACAATATTCGTACAATATTGATGATAAACTCCAAACATGACCGAAGGGGACACAATATTCGTACAATATTGATGTTAAACTCCAAACATGACCTAAGGGGACACAATATTCGCACAATATTGATGATAAACTCCAAACATGACCAAAGGGGTCACAATATTCGTACAATATTGATGATAAACTCCAAACATGACCGAAGGGGACACAATATTCGTACAATATTGATGTTAAACTCCAAACATGACCGAAGGGGACACAATATTCGTACAATATTGATGTTAAACTCCAAACATGACCTAAGGGGACACAATATTCGCACAATATTGATGATAAACTCCAAACATGACCGAAGGGGACACAATATTCGTACAATATTGATGTTAAACTCCAAACATGACCTAAGGGGTCACAATATTCGTACAATATTGATGATAAACTCCAAACATGACCGAAGGGGACACAATATTCGTACAATATTGATGTTAAACTCCAAACATGACCTAAGGGGACACAATATTCGCACAATATTGATGATAAACTCCAAACATGACCGAAGGGGACACAATATTCGTACAATATTGGTGTTAAACTCCAAACATGACCTAAGGGGACACAATATTCGCACAATATTGATGATAAACTCCAAACATGACCAAAGGGGTCACAATATTCGTACAATATTGATGATAAACTCCAAACATGACCAAAGGGGACACAATATTCGCACAATATTGATGATAAACTCCAAACATGACCAAAGGGGTCACAATATTCGTACAATATTGATGATAAACTCCAAACATGACCGAAGGGGACACAATATTCGTACAATATTGATGTTAAACTCCAAACATGACCTAAGGGGACACAATATTCGCACAATATTGATGATAAACTCCAAACATGACCAAAGGGGTCACAATATTCGTACAATATTGATGATAAACTCCAAACATGACCGAAGGGGACACAATATTCGTACAATATTGATGTTAAACTCCAAACATGACCTAAGGGGACACAATATTCGCACAATATTGATGATAAACTCCAAACATGACCGAAGGGGACACAATATTCGTACAATATTGATGATAAACTCCAAACACGACCATAGCATTAGGTCTATTTGCCTTGTAGGATTACTGTGTGTTTGAGAGAGAGAGAGAGAGAGAGAGAGAGAGAGAGAGAGAGAGAGAGAGAGAGAGAGAGAGAGAGAGAGAGAGAGAGAGAGAGAGAGAGAGAGTGACCTTATATTACATTGGCTTAACACTTGCCTCACCAGATTGAGATTGAAGACCTAAGCATTAGGTATATTTGCTATGTAGGATTACTGAGAGAGAGAGAGAGAGAGAGAGAGAGAGAGAGAGAGAGAGAGAGAGAGAGAGAGAGAGAGAGAGAGGTGCCCTATTATTGCACTGACTTATCATTTGATTCACTGGAGGGAAATCCAAGGTTCTATTCAAGAGCAAAGCAACAATTTAGGCTCATCCTATAATACTTGCATAGACCCAGGAGATTAACACCTTTCATAGATAATCCCATTATGAAGAAAATAGATTACGAATATGTACTGAACTTCATTGGAAATGCATCACCTGTAAATTTAAAATATGTTTACGAATATATTTCGAGATGAAATATTAATATTGGCAATGTTGCTACCAACACAAAAGACAGTAATTATTGATGTTCAATAAGAAATTACTTATAATTATTACTATTATTATTATTATTATTATTATTATTATTATCTTTATTATTAATATTATTGATATTATTATTATTATTATTATTATTATTATTAATATTATTATTATTATTATTATTATTATTATTATTATTATTATTATTATTACCCCCCTCACCATGATCTCATCAACATATGGGACTCGAGTAAACTCTTATAGTTTCATTT
>NC_090742.1:2823865-2826365 GCF_036898095.1 Palaemon carinicauda
CAACCCCGGAACCTGAGACCAACGTTTCAGCCATGGCTCTAGACCTGACTGAGGACAACCAACCACCGCAACTAGCAGAAATGCACCCAGAGGATTGCAACTGCACACCATGCCTCTCACAGCTCCTAATGGAGGCTCGGGCAATCACCGAGAACGGCCCAAGCTTAGACCTAAACTTGGCCGCTGCTGAGGAACCTATTCAGGAACCACAACCACCTGTCAGCCAACCCAAACAGCTTGCCAAATTCAAGATGGCAGCTGTAGAAGGCTCACCGTCATATGCAGCAGTTGCTGCTATTGCCACTGCCAACCCTGGCATCAAGATCACAGCCAGGGCCAACCTATAAGGGGATTTAATTATATCCCCGAAGGACCTCGCCAGCGTCAACATCCTCCAACAGGAACCCTCCCTGACCCTCCTGGACCCCGAGAAGAGACTCAGACAGGCAGTGATCTATCGGTTTCCTGTCAACATGCCACTGTCATTCGTTACCGACTGCAGCAATATTGCAAAAGCCGAGAGGAAGCTTGAACACCGCAAACTTCCCCCAACGAAGTAGCAGTCACCTTTATTGGACAAATCCCTAAGGCACTGGATTTGGGCCTCGGGGGAAGTTTCCCATCAGAAGTCCAAAACGAGAACCACTGCGTTGTTACAACTGCCAGCGCTATGGGCACCATAAGGAAGAGTGCAGGAACCCTACAATATGCGGAGTCTGCAGCCACCGCCATCCCACACAGGACTGCATTGATGCACACCGAAATGGGATAAAAACCCAGGCAAAATGTCCCAATTGTGTGGGACCCCATCATGCATGGAACAAGAAATGTCCTGAATTCTTGAAGAGGCTACCAACCCCACTGAACGCCCCACCGAACAAACCTGAGGCTGCACCAAGGCAGACACTGAACAAACCTGAGGCTGCACCAAGGCAGACACCGAAACCCCAACGGATTCAACGAACCAGGCCTCCCCGGCGACAATCCGAGACTCCCCCTCCAGGAGCCCCTACTGCAGCCACAAACCAAGAACCTAGCACTATCGCTAGCCCAGCTGAAGAGCCAACTCCAACGCTGTTCAATCTCCTCCCCAACCCCCAGCAATATCTTCCATCTTATCCCTGGCAGAGGCCCTGCCAGTGGATACCTTGATCCCCCTAGTACTGCAACTACTAGTCAAAGTCAGCTCCCTTGCTAAGACTCCCTCCTCTGTAATTCATTCCCTCCTCAGTCCCTTAGTTTCACCCTCCCCGGTGCAGAGATAGGCATCTATGCTTAAATCTGCCACTTTTTCCTACTACTCGAATTCTTCCCTCCTCTCCCAGTCTCTCCTACTTACTGGGACTTACTGCTTTCAACACTTTTACCTACTACTGAAACCTTTCATTTCGGCTCCAAGTGGTCCTGCTTCTTGGTCCGCAAGGTCATGCTCTTGGTGATGAGCGACCACACTGGCAACCACGCTCAAGGGGCTGAGCAGTTGCAAGATCAATCTTTGCCAACCTGGCGACTATGCTCAAGGGGCTGAGCAGTCGCACCTGCAGCTACGCTCAATGAGCCTGAGCGGCTGCAAATCCAGACATGAAAGACTGGTACTGCTGTGACACTATTGCCTACTTAGGGTAATAAATACTACGGGCTTTTACGCAAAAGCCCGTGTCCAGCAGTAAGGCTGGGCAATCTTTTAACTTACTACCTATTTTTTGCGTTTGATCACCTACGGGCCGACCGAGAGAAAGGCCCGTGCCAACAAGAAGTGTTGGCTTTAATACCCCAACAACAACAACAAATATGTATTCTCATTGCTGAGTTGACAATGTCCTGAGTGGATGAAAGTACTAACTCCAATCAAGTCTTTTTCATTTTTCCTTTCGTGGCTATAATATATTTTATATTCATCACGTGTCAGCTTTCGTGATTTCTACACACACACACACACACACACACACACACACACACACACACACACATATATATATATATATATATATATATATATATATATATATATATATATATATATATATATATATATATATATATATCGTTTGTTATAAATAAAGAATGAAAGGAATTTCAATATAAAACCAAAGCGAATATTTGCTTATAAAAGTTAAATGGTATCCCGAAAACCTCCTTCTGGAATGAAGCCAAAAATATCGCTAGCATCGTACCACACATCCTGCCCAAGAATCATGGCAAGGAGCCTCAAACAGATATGTAAGACAGTTTTCAAAGAACTGATATAAAAGAAAGATATGTTCATATACAGAGGGAGGATGTATTATGTACAAATACTCTCTCCCAGATATTCAATGTGATCTCGTCCTTGTTTACCAATATCTTTGCTTACCAATATGATTGTTTACCAATATCTTTACTTACCAATATCTTCCACCCCCCCCCCCATCTGATAAAAACAGAGTAGCTCTAGAAGGTTCACAAAAAGAAATCTCCCAAATTTCTTTAAAAATAAATTATCCAAGTTTCTACATTCCAT
>NC_090742.1:2836365-2843865 GCF_036898095.1 Palaemon carinicauda
CTTTTAGCATAGGTTAGGTGGGTTTTTTAAGTTAGCTTCTCCCGCCAAAATTGTTTTTAGAACGACGGCCACAGTTCAGAATATTCCCGTTTTCTACGGGATCTGGCCGTCACCCTACAAAGGCTCCCAAAAATTTTTTATATGTTTAGATAGATATGTACACACGCACACATACAGATTCAATCCTTTCCATCAGCTGGTAGCCTGGTGGTGACATCCTTGCCTGCTGATTGCCAGACAGGGGTTCGAATCCCACTCAAACTAGCTAGTTCATTTGGTCGCTGAAACCTCACCGTCGTTGTGTGCTAAGGATGGGAAGTTTGGGGGAGCCTATAGGTCTATCTGCTGAATCATCAGCAGCCGTTGCCTGGCCCTCCTTGATCCTAGCTTGGGTGGAGAGGGGGCTTGGGTGTTAATTATATGTAATATGGCCAGTCTCTAGGGCATTGTTCTGTTTGCTAGGGCAATGTCACTGCCCCTTGCCTCTGCCATTCATGAGCGGCCTTTAAACCTTTAGAGGCTCTATTCAAAATAAAGAGAGAGGCAATCCATGACCGTTTATTATTATTATTATTATTATTATTATTATTATTATTATTATTATTATTATTATTTAACCATTAAACGCTCCTGTTACGCTCACAAACTAACAAACAAATGTTGCAGTATAAGTGAAACAAACAAACAAATGTTGCAGTATAAGTAAAACAAACAAACAAATGTTGAAGTATATGTGAAACAAACAAACAAGTATTGAAGTATAAGTGAAACAAATAAACAAACAAATGTTGAAGTATAAGTGAAACAAACAAACAAATGTTGAAGTATAAGTGAAACAAACAAACAAACAAATGTTGAAGTATAAGTGAAACAAACAAACAAATGTTGCTGTAGATGTGAAACAAACAAACAAATGTTGAAGTATAAGTGAAACAAACACAAATGTTGCTGTAGATGTAAAACAAACAAACAAATGTTGCAGTATAAGAGAAACAAACAAATAAATGTTGAAAGATATGTGATAAAAACAATGCCTCAATCATACGCCTGCACACAGTTTCCACTTAACGTCAAAATTTAATAACACGGTCATGAGTTATTTGACGACAAACAGAGATGGAGTCGAACATTCACAATTCAGCAAAAAGCAAAATAGAAATCGCGGGAAAAATGTAGTTTTGGACAAAATTTCCACTGGCGAGTGACAGTGACCCAGGGTTTAAACTTGACCATGTGGCAATTACCTTAAATGCGGCTTTTTACCTTAGGTTACCTTAAAACTTTTCCAATTACCTTAATATTGAAGCTATACTCAATTTTCTTTTAATGAGGCGCATTTACACCGACTACCAGCGGTGTCCTTTTAGCTCGGAAAAGTGTCCTGCTATCTGATTGGTTAGAATTATCTTGTCCAACCAATCAGCGATCAGGAAACTTTGCCGAGCTAAAAGGGCACCCCTGCGAGTCGGTGCAAATCTGCCTCACTAAAAAGAATTAACTGTAGTAAAACCAAAATTGCCTTTGAATTACCTTAGAAATTACCTTGAAACCATGAAAATTACCTCAAACTATAGTAATTACCTTATAAAGTTTGGTGAGTGCCGTTTTGATACACTTATATGTGATTGTGGCTTTCGATTCGCAGATATAACTAGAAGGGCACTCATTAGAGCGCAGACCTCCGCCGCGAAAGCTTATTTCTCGACCTTTTGCTCGACCTTGACCTTGACCTTAACATGTATTAAATAGCGAGGATTTTCATAAACTCATAAATGAACCAAGTTTCAAGTCTCTGTGACAACGATGTCCAAACTTATGGCTGATTACGTGAATTGGACATTTTGCTTGACCGTGACCTGGACCTCTGACCCTGACCTTCCCAAATTTAATCATTTCCAGCTTTTTACATAACGGTTAATCCCTGCAAGTTCCATTACGAGTAAAACTGTGTCCAGGAAGCTGTTCACAAACAAACATACACACACTTTCCCTACTGGGCTATTTTTCTATTGCGGTCCCTGGGCATATAGCATCCTGCTTTTCCAACTAGGGTTGAAGCTTAGCAAGTCATAATAATAATAAAAAAAAGCCAGGCACATGCAGCATTGTATATTATTATTATCATTATTATTATTATTATAATCATTATTATTATTATTATCATTATTATTATTATTATTATTATTATTATTATTATTATTATTATTATTATTATTATTACTACAACCCTAGTTGAAAAGCAAGATGCTATAGGCTCAAGGGCTCCAACAGGAAAAATAGCCCAGCGAGGAAAGGAAATAAGGAAATAAATAAACGAAATGCGAAATAAATGATCAATCCAAATAAAATACATCATTAGGTAAAGACATTAAGAGGAATACATCTTCTAAAACATCATGTATTTCCCTTTCCCTTGAGCATGAGCAGTACTTTATAACCTCACGAACACCAAGTATTTATAGCCACAACTCGAGCGGTATATCCTCCTTGCAATAGTGGGCGACGTAAGTGGATAGCGTTGTAGCAAGGTCATCCTATCTCGAAGGCTCAAGGCTGTTTGTCGAAAGGGAAAGGGCCGAGTCTTGAATTATTTCAAGGCTCTGAGGGGAAACAACGTGTTTAGGGCGCGATATTTATGAAGGCGTTTGCATTTCTCATGTCGTGATATGTTCCTGCTGCAGCCTCAACTGCGTGATAAGAGGTGACAGAATGCAGTGCTGCGGTTTAAGTTATCTCTACGTTATCATCTGAGTAGGTCGTCTTTCTTGCCTGTGTTCTATTGACCTTTTCTCCTTGTAATATACTCTTTCTGTCTTAGTCATCCTAGTCTTAAATGTATTGTAACGGGCCGAGAGAAGGTTGTGACTCAAAGACAGGATGAAAACAACTGAGTGAGTTTATTATAGAACACTCTCCTTTATATACAAAACCTCGAGGCAACAGGAAATTTCATGTTCAAAACCGACACCGGTAACGGTGAGAAAAACAGGCAAGTTTATTCAGGTTCTTTTTAGTGCGAGGGAAGAGCGAAGATACAAGCATAATATATACGCAAAATGAACTATGTACGATCGTGTGACACACGGTTGGTACAGTATTCTCTGCCGTCGTCTTAATGTTTTACCAATCTCTTGACAAAATAAATACTTAATAATTGTGCTCCAATTGTTATTCAAATAACCAATAATATAAACAATAACAACAACACCAACAACAACAAATGCAACCGTTTCTATAGTCAACTTTTTTATTGAGGCAGATTTGCACCGACTCGCAGGGGTGCCCTTTTAGCTCAGAAAAGTTTCCTGATCGCTGATTGGTTGGACAAGATAATTCTAACCAATCAGATAGCAGGAAACTTTTCCGAACTAAAAGGGCACCGCTGCAAGTAAATGCAAATGCCTATCCACTGCAGGATAGGACAAAAGCCCCCCCCCCACCCCCGTATAATTAGTCATGCCTGCGATTTGTCAATTTTTCATCACCAACCTGACCAACTCCTGATTGGTGACGGTGGGAGAGTTTTATCTGATTACTCACAGAAAACCAACCTAGTATGGGTGGCCCTGACTAGTACAACTTTGCTGATCATGGGGATACACAAACCATTTCAAGACGTAAAGGCATCAATACTCCAAATAAACTATTTTAAACTGTGTGAAAAAAATGTCTTTTTGGCTCTTAAGATATTATGATTCTTATCCTAATCTGTGGCCTGATTGGTAACGTCTCTGCCTGGTGATCGCCAGTCGGGGGTTCGAGTCCCGCCCAAACTCGTTAGTGCCATTAGTGTCTGCGACCTTACCATCCTTGTGAGCTAATGTTGGGGGGGGGGAGCCTATAGGTCTATCTGCTGAGTCATCAGCAACCACTGCCTCGCCCTCCCTGGTCCTAGCTTGGATGGAGAGGGGGCTTGGGCGCTGATCATATACTATATGATCAGTCTCTAGGGCAATGTCCTGCTTGATGGGGCAATGTCACTGTCCCTTGCCTCTGCCATTCATGAGCGACCTTTAAACCTAAACCGTTAAACTTATTTGCTATTTTCTGAATAAACTATAGTTTATAAAGGAGATATTTATTTTAATGTTGTTACTGTTCTTAAAATATTTGATTTTTCCTTGTTTACTTTTCTCACTGGGCTATTTTCCCTGTTGGAACCCCTGGGCTTCTAGCATCCTGCTTTCCCAACAAGGGTTGTAGCTTAGCAAGTACTACTACTACTACTACTACTACTACTACTACTACTACTACTACTAATAATAATAATAATAATAATAATAATAATGATAATAATAGTTTATATATGAAAGATTACTTTAATATTGTTATTGATATTAAATAATCTTATATAGTTCATTACTTATGTAGTTTATTTATTTCATCGCTTTTCTTTACTGGGCTATTTTCCTTGTTGGAGCCTTAGGGCTTATAGCATCCTGCTTTTCCAACTATGGTTGTTGCTTACCAAGTAATAATAATAGTAATGATAACAATTCTAGATTACATATGAAAGATCTAATTTAGTATTATTAATATTAAATAATAATAATAATAATAATAATAATAATAATAATAATAATAATAATAATAATAATAATAATAATAATAATAATAATAATAACAATTGCCTTGTTAGGGTTCCCTCATGTTCTTATCTTAACAGATGATCTTTGCTTTTCGTCCTTGCCAGACTAAATAGGTTTTATAATTTCTTCCATTAATTGTGTTTCTTATATTGGGAAATCTTATTTCTTGGATATGATAAAATATGAAGCAAAATAACTGAAAAAATAAGTATTTGAGTAATTTAGAATAAAAAAAACAAAAAAAAAACAATAGCTTTCGAACTTTGGCCCAACAATCAGACCCTTAATCATAAGATCTGTAGCAATAGACCCTTAATCATAAGATCTGTAGCAACAGACCCTTAATCATAAGATCTGTAGCAATAGACACTTAATCATAAGGTCTGTAACATCAGACCCTTGATCAGAGGATCTGAAGCAACAGCCCTTAATCATAAGGTCTGTAGAAACAGGCCCTTAATCATAAGATCTGCACCAACTGACCCTTAATCACAATATCTGCAGCAACACACCCTTAATTATAAGATCTGTAGCAACAGACCCTTAATCATAAGATCTGTAGCAACAGACCCTTAATCATAAGATCTGTAGCAATAGACACTTAATCATAAGGTCTGTAACATCAGACCCTTGATCAGAGGATCTGAAGCAACAGCCCTTAATCATAAGGTCTGTAGCAACAGACCCTTAATCCCAAGATCTGTAGCAGCATACCCTTAATCATAAGATCTGTAGCAACAGACCCTTAATCACAAGATCTGCACCAATTAACCCTTAATCACAATATCTGCAGCAACAGACCCTTAATTATAAGAAGTGTATGAGTTGACCCTTAATCACAATATCTGCACCAACTGACCCTTAATCACAATATCTGCAACAAAAGACCCTTAATTATAAATTAAGAAGTGTATGAGTTGACCCTTAATCACAATATCTGCACCAACTGACCCTTAATCACAGTATCTGCAACAAAAGACCCTTAATTATAAGTTCTGTATGAGTTGACCCTTAATCACAATATCTGCACCAACTGACCCTTAATCACAATATCTGCAGCAACACACACCTTAATCAGAAAGTCTGTAGTATCAGACCCTTTTTTCACAATACCAGACAGGAACCTATCCATACATCCAATCTATCTTTTCCAAAAAAAAAAAAAAAAAAAAAAAGCTATTCTTTATATTTCACTCGGCCTCGAGACCGGAAAGATTCTATACACCCAGGAAGTCGTGATTAATTCGAAAGGAAAAATCAAAGTTTTCTATCAACTCACATGGGATGGTATCCTACTATCACCGGAGTGAAACAAGAAAAAAAATCGCAATAGTAAGAACAAAAATACAGACAATTTTCTACCAGATATAATCCTGCTGTTTGTTCTTGTGAGAGGGAGACCTCGAGGGAATTTCTGTACAATTTGGAAAACGACCCGTGACAGCCTCGTAAGGAGCTCAAGTTTATGGTTCCCTTCAAGAATCGGAAAGGGAAGAAGGAGTTAGAGGAAGGATAGAGAGAACCTAAAGGGGTAAGAGGGGGAGAGGGGATAAGGACATGGGAAGTGAGAGGGGGAATTAGGTCTTCAATGCCCGGGGGAGGGGGGGAGGGGAGGTTATTGGGTAAGGGCTTAAGAGTTTGTTTACGAAATGTGGGTGGGGTTTGAGTGTTTGTTTACGAAATGGGGGAGGAGCTTGACAGACTGTTTACGAAATGTAGGAGGGGTTTGGGTGTTTGTTTACGAAATGGGGGAGGAGCTGATAGATTGTTTACGAAATGTGGGTGGGGTTTGAGAGACTGTTTACGAAATGGAGGAGGAGCTTGAGAGATTGTTAACGAAATGTGTGTGGGGCTTGAGTGTCTGTTTACGAAATGCGGGTGGGGTTTGAGAGACTGTTTACGAAATGGGGGAGGAGCTTGACAGACTGTTTACGAAATGTGAGTGGGGTTTGAGAGACTGTTTACGAAATGGAGGAGGAGCTTGAGAGATTGTTAACGAAATGTGTGTGGGGCTTGAGTGTCTGTTTACGAAATGCGGGTGGGGTTTGAGAGACTGTTTACGAAATGTGGGTGGGGCTTAAGAGTTTGTTTACGAAATGTGGGTGGGGTTTGAGAGACTGTTTACGAAATGTGGGTGGGGTTTGAGAGACTGTTTACGAAATGTGGATGGGGCTTCAGTGTTTGCTTACGAATGGGGGTGGGGTTTGAGAGACTGTTTATGAAACTGTGTTGGGACTTGAGAATTTGTTTATGAAATGTGGGCGGGGCTTGCGAGTTTGTTTACGAAATGTGGGTGGGAGTTGAGAGTTTATTTACGAAATAGGAGTGGGACTTGAGTATTTGCTTACGAAATGGGAGTGGGACTTCAGAGTTTGTTTACGAAATAGGGGGTGGGGCTTGAGTGTTTGATTACGAAATAGGGGTGGGGCTTGAATGTTTGTTTACAAAATAGTGGTGGGGCTTGAGAATTTGTTTAGGAAATGGGGGGGGGGGCTGAGAGTTTGTTTAGGAAATGGGGGTGGTGCTTGAGTGTTTGTTTACGAAATGGGGGCAGGGATTGAGTGTTTGATTACGAAATAGGGGTGGGGCTTGAGTGTTTGCTTAAGAAATGGTGGCGGCGCTTGAATGTTTATGAAATGGGGGTGGGGCTTGTGTACCTGTTTACGAATTGGGGGTGGAGCTTAAGTGCTTGTTAAAGAATTGAACCCAAAAACCACCTATATCCCGTTCGAAAAACCCGAGATTTATCTAGGGTAATCCCATCAAAATTTCCAACTCTTGAACAGGAATCAGGGAAGACAGGGTTGAGGTGGTTATGAAGACGCATCAATACAGTCAAAATGATCAAGATATAGAATTGCACAGCGGGACAGCACCACTATTGGCTGTTGCCACGTGACGTCACAGTCTC